>NC_056729.1:984281183-984506183 GCF_019279795.1 Protopterus annectens
CCTGTGAGGAGGAAGACAAAATAAGTACATTACTACCTGCACTATTATGTCCACACACACACATACAGGTGACGAGCCACAACTGCATTACACATACCACATCTTATTTCTGATCCCATGCACAACATACGAACAGACTACCACATACACAGACAAGACCCACCCTTTATAACATGCTCTGCAGCTACATCTGGTTAATGTTGCCAGTACCATACACCTGTGAGATAAGCAATATATCAGTGCATCTCATAGACCTACACCTAAATCACAGTGCACCCGTCTTGAGCATACTATGCCGGTAATAGTATCACTGCCTTAGGTATATACCATCTCCATATTGTGTGTGAACAGGTATCTGTGAGTGATTGCCTCCTGGATAGCAGACTACATAGACCTTCTCAACAATAAGTTCAAATGTGTTTCTGCTCCTACAAATACACAGCTGTTATTATCCATACAATGCATTTCAATTAACTCCTCCAAAATGGAACATACAATTATTGTCCTCTGGCTAAGCATAACAGTTGTGCCTAGGGCAAAATGGCAGCCCTTAACATTCTTAGGGTATATGTGATTTGTAAGACGACAGAATCATACTTACCAGGTACAGGACCTTGGACTCTGGACACACCTGACATACCTATGGAAATGTGGGGGGGGGATTGTCAGCAATACCAAATGTGGCATCATTACAGGGTAATATGTGCATATTTCAACATGTACAGTAGCTAATGTGGTACTGCCTACATTGCTGAGCTTCTGAGTATGTGTGCACAACCATGCGTTAAAGCCAATCCCTGCCCCAGTGCAGATCAACCTGACACCTGTTTACTGGCATGCAGACGCTGTTGCCACATAGACTGATATTGTATTACAATTATGAACACAGGAAGCCTACCTAGTACACTTCTGAGATGGATGCTCTGGCACCCACCTCCATGATGTATGGGGTGATGGATGGTTGGGAGCCAGTGGTTGATCCCAGGTTTGCCAAGAAGTCCTCTGTGGCCAAGAGTGGTTGTTCTGCTGCAGGCCTTCCATAGGTGACAGCATGGTGCCTGGCCACAGCGGCAACCCTTTGCCATGCAGCATTGACCATATCTGTTGCCCAGTGTTGGACCTGCTCATAGGTTCTGTCCTGTAGCCCTATTTGATTGACTTCTCTGACAAGGTCAGTCCACAGTGTTGCACATTGTTCACGATGCTGATGACTCCTGGACAGCAGAATGTTATGATGCAGTCTGAGGCCATCCAGGATAACATTGTTTTCAGCATCTGAAAATGGTGGGTGCCTTCTTCAATACATCCTTCCTGAAAGAGAACAAGAGATGAACACATTACATGACCAGATGCATGGATATTTACTATATACAGACCCTGCACAACCAAAATGGCCTGCACTATCCAGTGCTACCTCTCACGTCATACCCCGCAGTCTATCAACACATGCTATGTATATGGCTATCACCAACATAGCAGAAATACTGGTTATATCCCTGTATGCCATGACAGAGTGTGCTGTATGTCTCCACACTCATCAATGCTGTCTACTGTGGTGTGTCTGCTAAGGGCAAAGTCTCACTATTATGTCATAAAGCCACTGCCAGACATGTAGGTGTGTGTTATTACAAGTATATGGGGAGAGCGCAGCAACACCAGTGTGTCACAATGTCAGACAGCAATGCAAACCTGCTGTAGTATATTTTTCCTGTAGACGTCATACCTCTCCAGTACACAGATGTTTGCAGAATGTGTACATGTGTCTGATATATGTGGTCCTTTTGGCACAAACATGTGGATGTCTGGCAAACGGTTGGCCAATAATTGATAGTTGTTGTCAGAATGTAGAGGATCTGCTTGTCACATGCCAGAACCTCAGAACACACCTATGCTGCAATAATATCTGTTAGTCTATTCATAATCTTGCTTTGTATGACCAATATGTATACTCTGTTGCTGAGTTTGGGCCTGTGTCTTCCCACTAATAATGGCTTTGACCAGAATTTCTGCTGTAGTGGATTGCCAAGTATGTTAGCAATAGCTCTCAAGTGATGAGATACAAATGTCGACAAAATAGTGACCTAGTCAGAGTACATCAGGAACAGTCAGGGATACCTTTATAATGTCTGAACTATTCCTGTGTGACATTCAGAGACTGAGAGGAGCTGAATGACAGTACATTATTGATATTACAGCTGTGTCTACCCTTACTTTCTGTCCATATGTCTAACTCATAATCTACTAGCTTTTGTACCGGAGACGACCATTGTAGTAGGGAGGAAGAGGGCCAGAGTTGTGAATTCAATCACAGCAGGCACAGTTGAGAGGCATGCCTGTAGCTGTTGGACAGCAGAGTATCACTAACATGTCATTCTCATAGATGTCCTACAGGCCTACCATTGTTATTCCTATTCCCCATACCTCCATCCTCCCATTTTATGGGGACTTGTATTACATACCAGGTGGAGTGATGTAACCCTTTTTTGAACAAATCTCCACACTCAAAAGCTTGCTAAATCATAGTATGCCTTGGTAAAGCAACTTATAGACCTGTTTCTCATATGCAGTCGATTGCCTTTTGTCGGTAATACTCATTCATAGGTAATGGCCTGTGCACCAATAAGTGGCTCTGACTTGCTAACTGCATCCAAAACAGCTGGGTTGCACTTTCATTGGTCAAGGACATTGCACCACAGTTTAATATTTAGGGCTTTCATGTAGGCCTTAGCCCCTTTATTACTCTTTGACATGGACATTAGTTATGTGTGGAGAATACAGCATCACAGAGGGTAGGAACAAATACTGTGCACTGTTGAGATTTATGAGGTATGTCTACAGTTTTGCATACTATGTTTGGCTATTGTCAAATGATATTGCGACAATCTGGCAGTTCAGTGTTAAACATTGTGAGCTGAGGTCAATAAGAGGGAATTGACATGAGTGTCAGACATTATACCTATCAGAATATACATGCTGCTACAGTGGCTGCTATTCTATCAGCTCAATATGTTTGTCGGGGCAAACTATGAAACATGTCTCTGTCGCTGGACCTTTGCACCCCCCCCCCCTTATGTCTGGATTCTATGTTCTAGAGTGTTGTGCATTATGGTAGGTCTGTAGCATGTAGCTTAAAATACAGGTGCATATGTTGCAGGCTGCAGCCTAGGACACATAGGGGGTAGTGCAAATACTTTGGAGGACATGAAACTGTATGTGTAACCAGCCAGCAGTGTCACCACCACCTCCGGTGGCATTCCTTGCCATCTCATCGTGGTGTAGTCTGTTGGCTACATGGATGATTATGTCAGAGCAAAGTTGCCAGCAGGCCT
This sequence comes from Protopterus annectens, assembly GCF_019279795.1. Lineage (NCBI taxonomy): Eukaryota > Metazoa > Chordata > Ceratodontiformes > Protopteridae > Protopterus > Protopterus annectens. The sequence goes on from NC_056729.1 coordinate 984,284,513, forward strand.
CTCAAGATCTATTTTGACCACCCATGGCATTTATCTTGTGTGTCATATCCATCAGCACTTGATTCCTCCACATAGTATCAGCCATTCAGCCTTGCTGGTTGCATCCTGATGGTTATGAGTGTCTATTGTAATCTTGCTTTCTCTATGTGAGAAATTGTCTCGCTTATTATGGTTCAGTCTGAAGACAGTGTTCATAGGTTCATAGGTTGGTACTAGGCTCTCGGCCCTAGAGCCTATACAAGCCTAGCCATAACAATTCCCTGGCTATTTCTGCATATTTTAGATTTCCTACAGGGGTTCATACATTTACATGGCAATGTTAAAAGCATATGTCATATGAATGTCTCACCTTTCATTTTCATTGCATACCTACACGAGAACATCAGTGTCATGTATATCACTGTCATGTACAGATAATCAGAATGCACATTAAAAACATGTCTTAAGAGCTGATCCAGATGCTCCAGCATCATCAGCATACATTTTCAGAGCTAGCAATCCATTCAACAAATTGTACAGGTCATATATGGAAATGTATGATACGGATCCATGTTAGTGCATATTTTAAAAAATAAGGACCAAACACATAACCAAGGTACCACCACTATAGTACTATGACAATGGTGTTGCCACAGTTACATGCCCATCTGAAACCAACTAACAAGACCATTTCATTAATAGAGTATGCATCTGAAATATTATCACAGTTAGTGACAGATAGCATCACAAATCTGACTCATGATAAGGTATATGAAAAACATCGAACATTTATATAGAAACAAGGCAGTAAACAACTGCATTTGAAGATGACCTGCAGTATCACCACAAAAAATAACGTAAATACTAACACATCCTAATATCACCTGCAACACATTGCATGTTATCTCAATTATAGCTATATGAATTGGCATCATAGAGTATCTGTAAAACAGTCACTAAAACTACAGCTTGAAGACAACCCTGTAAGTCATCAGTCTCCAAAAACATACTTCTGGTATGTGAAGGCTGCCAGCCTAACTAGATAGGATTTTGTAGATAATTCCGTCATTTCTAAATATTAATGTAAGCCACATGCTTGTTCTCTTAAATGTAAGAAAATTATGGTAAATGCTGAACTTCAAAAATGTAACCGCATTGCACTCTGGTGGAGGAAAGTTGATAAGTCAAGCATTGTATAATTGCTTGATCTCAAAACTCGGAGCCGAGATGTCTGAATGAAGGAATTCTTCCTATTGTTTTGAGACCAGAGTTAATGGCTAGAATTTACATGTATAATGTCTTTTATTGCTCTGGCTTCCTGACTAGCTGCAAGATAAAAAGGACTGTTACACTCTGAGTTTCTGTTAGCCTGTGAAACAGAGAATAATGATGTAATCTGATATGAGTCAGTGGTACTGTGTTATCAATTTAAAGAGAGAGAGAGAGGGAGAGAGAGAGAGAGAGAGAGAGAGAGAGAGAGAATCAGAGCATTTTGCATTTCTTTTCAGAATTTACAACATCACCAGCACTGCCTCTATATGTAAGTTTATTTTAGAACTGTGTTTGCTCTTAGATAGGAAATAGGAAGTCTAGTCTAGCTGTTTTCTGTAGCTTGTGTACAGTGATCACTGAAATGTATTTGTACTCCAAATCAGGCACACTGAATATTCAGGGTTCAGATCACAATTGTTTTATTTATTTTATGAGCTTAACTAGTCAGGGAGAGCAGGCAAGCATGTCAGCAGAGGAGTATGGAAAGCTGACAAGTAGCCAGTTGGCTGAGATGTGCCAGACTAAAGGACTGGTACACGGAAACCTGATGAGGGCAGACATGATTGCAGCTTTGGTCACAGCTCCATCAGAAAACAGCAACCAGGAGGACAATCAGACTGGCCATCAAGATGTACAACACTCAGGGAATGGACAGCTCAACCTTTGTGCAGAGGACTTAAAAATCCATCTGGAGATAAAGAGACTTGAGTTGGAGGAAGCTGTGGAAAAGGAGAGGTAGAGGCAGCATGAAAAGGAGACACTGACTCTTCACCAGAGGCATGGAGGTAATGGGGAAGTTAGTAACTGTACCCCAGAAGCACAAAAGGTCAGTACATTTCTTCCGCAGTTTACAGAGGGGGATTATTTTGATAGTTTCATTCATATGCTTGAGAGGGTATGTAAACAATATGATGTTGACCAAAGGCACAGTTCCTGACCCCCTTACTCCATAGTAAAGCTATAACTATGCTGTCTAAATTAACTGATTGTGAATGTTTTGATTATACTGCTGTTAGGAATTGCTTGTTAGAATTTTTTAAGCTAACACCTGAAACTTATAGGAAAAAGTTTCGTAAGCATAAACACAAGGCAGAAGAAAGTGTGTGTGAATATGTTGCTGAACTGAGCATTTATTTTCATAGGTTGGTGAGTGGATGTCAGGTCACTACTTTTGAAGGGCTGGCAGACCTTTTGGTGAGGGAACAAGCCCTTAGCACTTTGTATGAGAACCTGAGGATCTGGTTAGCTGATAAACAATGTGCTACTTCAGAGGAGTTGGGGAAGAAGGGAGACCTATAACTAGCAAGCAGGGCATCCCTGCACAGGAAAGGGACCCTCAGTCCTGCTCATGGGTCTAAAGGAACCCATGGTGGGCAGCCCAGATTGCCCCAACAGAATTTGCCAGTAGCAGGGGAAGCCACTAGTCCAGGTACACTTCCAGGATCTAGGGTTAAAAGTTTTGAATGCAACCAGTGAGGCCATGTGGCATACATATGTCCATGGAGGCAAGGTGGGGAACAAAAGGTGAGAGAGCCAGTAAGTGGGAAAGACAAAATGCCAATAATAGGTTATCTTGCGACAACAGGGGTACCAAACTACCATCCTACAGATGTACTGATAGGGAAGGATTTGGGTTAGTCAGTACCATGTGCTTATGCTGGTATACACAGTCAGTCTAGGAGACAGGCATGTGTGTCTGGTAGCTTGGGGGAGACCCAGACAGACCACATACTTGCAGCCAGGACTGATGAGGTGGTTACATCAGGTAGGGAGCTACTCTGTAGCAGTGAGACTGAAGGTGAGCCATAGCTGCTTGTGGGTACTGATGTTCCCTTGGACAGAGGAACTGCAAGGGTAGAGGTGAGTAGTAGTACCCACTCTGACAGTGAGGCACTGCTGTTAGAAGATACCAGGCCTCCTATGGAAGGGGAGCTGGGGACGGTTACAAAGAGAGAGTTGAGACAGGCTCAGCTCTCAGACCCTACATTGCAAGGCCTGAGATCGGTAGCTAGTGAGGGACCTGATTCTCAAGGGAAGGGGGAGTCTGTATACTGGGATAACGGGTTACTGTATAGAGAGTGGACCCCTGTTGGAGGGCTAGAAGGTGAGAGAATACAGCAATTGGTAGTGCCTAGAGCCTACCGTTTGGGGCTTCTAGCCATAGCTCGTGATATTCCCTTTGCAGGTCATATGGGCATAAAATGTACAAAGATGCATATTATGCAGAACTTCTATTGACCTGGAATTTCCAGAGATGTAGCCTGGTACTGCAGGACCTGTGAGCAGTGACAAAAGGTAGGCAAGACAGGAGACAAGTTGAGAGCTCGTTTGATGCCTTTGCCTGTGATTGAAGAGCCATTTCAGAGAGTAGCTATGGATATTGTGGGGCCTCTGAGTACCCCAAGTTCCACAGGGATAAAGTATATCCTAGAGGTTGTAGATTACGATACAAGATACCCTGAGGCAGTGACTTTGTCCGCTTTTGAGGCAGAAAAGGTGGCAAATGCTTTGTTAGAGATTTTCAGCAGGGTAGGTTTCCCAAAAGAAATACTGACTAATGGAGGTGCCAATTTCATGTCAAACCTGCTGGCTTGTCTGTGGAAGAACTGTGGGGTGAAGCACCTGAAGACCACCCCCTACCACCCCAGACTAATGGTCTTGTTGAGAGGTTAAACTCTACAATCAAGTCCATGCTACAGGTACTTGCCGACCAGTTTAAGAGGCTGTGGGACAAATATTTCCCCATCTGTTGGTTGCTTACAGAGAGGTTCCCCAGGAATCCAGAGGTTTTTCACCCTTTCAATTGCTGTATGGGCATAGGGTGAAGGGACCTCTAGATTTAATTTGTGATGAGTGGGAAGGTGAGTGTGAATTTCACAAGGAGTCTGGTGTGGCATATGCCCTAAACCTCAGGGCAAGGCTCAGGGAACTCATGGGCTTGGCCCAAGAGAAACTGGGAGAAGTCTAACAACAGAAAAAGGTCTGAAAAGGTCTGGTATGACAGGAATGCTTGAACTAGAGAGTATGCTGTAGGGAAGCAGGTAATGGTTCTCATTCCTGTCAGACACAACAAGCTGCAAGCAGCTTGGGAGGGACCCTATAAGGTGGTAAGAAAAGTAAGTGATGTTAACTACATGGTAGAATTGCTAGGCAGAGGCCCTTGTGCTGAGTATTTGCAATGGATTGCAGGAGGAGTCTGAGGGAGATCTGGTGATTGATCTCCTCAGTGAAGCTCGGACTGACACCTCAGTGGAAGGGGTAGCAATGTCCCAGCAGCTACCTCCTACCCAGGTTCAGGAAATCCAAGCAGTGTTACAGGAGTTTGGAGACATGTTCACTGGGAAACCAAGGTGCACTGACCTGGTGCGGCACCAGGTGGATACAGGACCCCAAAGGCCTATTAGGCAAGCTCCTTATAGGTTGCCTGAGAGAGTCAAACAGATTCTAAGGGAGGAGATACAGGAGATGTTGGAACTAGGAGTAATTCAAGAGTCCAATAGTTTCTGGGCCTCCCCAGTGGTGCTGGTGCCAAAGGAAGATGGCAGCACCAGGTTCTGTGTGGACTACAGGAAATTAAATAGTCACACAGAGTCAGATGCTTACCCATGCCTAGGACAGATGGGGCCCTAGAGCAGCAGGGTGGGGTTAAGTATCTTATTTATTATTTATTTATTTATTTTATTTTATTTTACATTTGTTTACCAGGATAGTCCGACTGGATATATGTCCATTTTCAATGGAGGCTCGGGGAGAAAAGCTCCAATAGACAATATTACAAACATTACAGATCAAGTTAGTTACATAGAAGATATAAGACAAAGAGTTATATACAATGTTTTATTATTGTTCCCAAAGCGACTCACAGTTTACATGGTCAGACACAGTAAAGCAAAACGCATCAGACTGGTACAGTACATAGTTGAGTTAAAATATTATTCAGATATGATTTAATTTTATAGCTTAATCAGGGTCTTACAACCATTGATCTTAACAAGAATTACTGGCAGGTGTCCTTGACTCCTAGTGCTAAAGAGAAGTCAGCCTTTGTGACTCCTTTTGGGATGTATGAGTTCACAAATATGCCCTTTGGGATGAAAACTGCCCCAGCGACTTTCCAGCGGTTGGTAGAGCACATCCTAGCAGGAGTAGGAGGGATTGCTCTTGCTTATCTAGATGATTATTACAGAGGGCAGGGTTAAATATTAAGCCAAGCAAATGTCAGGTGGGTATGGCAGAGGTCTCCTACCTGGGACATAGAGTGGGGTGTGGTAAGATCAGGTTAGAACCTGCCAAAGTAGAAGCCATTCAGGCATGGCCTGCACCTGTTACAATAAAGCAGATGAGGGCATTCTTAGGGACAGCAGGGTACTAGAGAAAGTTCGTCTCCAGTTATAGTACCATAGCTGCTCCCCTTACAGACAAGGAAAAACAGGCCAGATAAGGTAATGTGGACCCCAGCATGTGAGCAGGCATTCCAAAAGCTTAAAGAAGCTTTGGGAGGACCCCATGTGTTAGCCAGTCCAGATTACAGTAAAGAATTTTGTTGTGTAGATGTATGCTTCAAACCATGGGGTGGGGGCTGTACTTAACCAGATTTCTTCAGAGGGAGAAGAGCACCCAATGGTGGGTTATCTCAGTCGTAGGCTCCAACCTAGGGAGGAATGCTATGCATCTGTAGAAAAGGAATGTCTAGCCATAGTGTGGGCACTGCAGAAACTTCAGCCTTATCCGTATGGAAGAAAATTCACTGTAGTTACAGACCATAATCCCCTAACATGCTTACACAGATCCAGCCAGCAAAATGCCAAGTTGCTAAGATGGAGCCTAGAGTTGCAAGCATATGATATGTCAGTGCAGCACAACAGTGGGATTAGCAATGCCAACACAGATAGGCTCTCAAGACAGGGAATGGGGTAAGGTATACTCAGATAGACCTAATCCTCTCAAGCAATGTTTCTCAAGGGTCACTTGAAAAACTAGCGTGAGTTCTCTGGGGGGGGGGATATGTGAAGGCTGCCAGCCTAGCTAGACAGGATTTTGTAGATAATTTTGTCATTTGTAAATATTAATGTAAGCTGCATGTTTGTTCTCTTAAATGTAAGAAAATTATGGTAAATGTTGAACTTCAAAAATGTAACCACATTGCATTCTGCTGGAGGAAAGCTGATAAGTCAAGCATTGTATAATTGTTTGATCTCAAAACTTGGAGCCGAGATGTCTGAATTAAGGAATTGTTCCTATCGCTTTGAGACCAAAGTTAATGGCTAGAATTTGCATGTATAATGTCTTTTATTGCTCTAGCTTCCTGACCAGCTGCAAGATCAAAAGGACTGTTACACTCTGAGTTTCTGTTAGCCTGTGAAATAGAGAATAATGATATAATCTAAAATGAGTCAGTGGTACTGTGTTATCAATTTAAGAACAGAGAGACTCATAGCATTTTTACATTTGTCTTCAAAACATCCAACATCACCAGCACTGCTTTGCTATATATGTAAGTTTATTTTACAACTGTGTTTTCTCTTAGATATAGCTAGGAAATAGGAAGATTAGACTAATTGTTTTTCTGATTGATGCCAGAACTATTCTACTATATTATTTTAAGCATTTTCCTGTGATCTCTGAACTCTTGACTAGCACTGTCTAGTAAATATTGTCTTGTGTTCTTATTATGTATTACTAAATATTTTTAAGCCTTTCAACCATGGCTGTTTTATGTAGAGATAATTTAAGCTCTAGAGTGCATTGCATGTGTATAGTGATACTGTCCAAGCCACTCCAAACAAGCCTTGCTGCTCGTCACACTTACCATTTGGATAATAATATTGCACAGTAATAATTGGACACCCTTTGATAAGGGCCTTATTAGTAACTGATATTAGTGGTTGGTGGCAAGTGGTACTACCGTATAGTCCTGGGCAGAAGGGGCATAGCTGGAAACCTGTGCCAGCCTTCACCAGGAGTGTCTGTGTGTTTGTTTTTAACTCATATCTCAAAGTGTGTGTGTGTGTGTGTGTGTGTGTGTGTGTGTGTGTGTGTGTGTGTGTGTGTGTGTGTGTGTGTGTGTCAGCTACTTGGGCAGGGACACAAAGCACTGGTTGGACAGAGGGGGTGCTGGAGGATGCAGCTTTGCCACTAGGCTGAGATCTGGACCCTATAGCTGTGGCAATTGGGAGTTTTATTGGGGATATGGAGGGAAAGGGAGAAACCAGCCCCAGACTGACTGTGATCTTTGTGTGCTCTTAAGGGAAATTGTACTTTACTGTGTGTGTATTTGTTATCCTTCCCATTGTGGATGCTCCTCACTGGTGTTAGTGGTGAGGATTGAGGCTCCTTGATTGCTGGGACAGTGCACGGGCATCACATGGTGTTACAGATTATTCTGCAGTAACTATAGATATACCTTGTTTATATCCATATCTGTACTTCAACAAGGTTAGTTTGTTTGTAGCCCTCCAACTGCACATGAGGAAAACCTCCTTGTTTGTTACTGATGGACATGTGCCAATATGCATGCATATTTTGAAAGTATACACCCCTTCTTTATGTAACTGACAGATTCTAATGCAGGGAATTTTACACAGCATATGCATGAAAACATATTTCAGTTTTACACATCATAATGTGAACCTAATTATGTGATAAGAACAGTGTTCCACCACAACAATGCGTGCGGGTGACAGCTTACCTTTGGAAAGTCTGATTCAGCTATATCTCATAGTGAAGCTAACTAAGTGCACACACACCTCTTAAGTACCATTTTTACCACACATAATTAATGACATTCATTAGCATTCAGTGTTTTGGAGTCCCATTAGTGAATGTCTGCATAAGTCCTTGAATCTAAGTGTGCATTAGTCAATAGTGCTGCATAAGTGTATAGTGTTCAGCACATTTATTATTAATATATTTATTTATAATCATTTATATTTATAAATTAGCTTTTTAATATACATATATTTATATACAAATAGTTTTTAATAAGAAGCACCAAGCACTTTAATGAGTGACATTAATATTAATGAATGCAAAACATGGATTGGTGTGTTTGAATTAATTGTCAAGAATTTGGACCAGTGGAATGAATTTTAACTAAATGGTTTAGTATTTAAACATGTGGCTAGTGTTACTAGATTGTCTGATGAAGTCTTATAGACGAAAACGCAGTATCTTGTGTGCATAGAAGAGCGTTCATTTCATTTTATTTTGTAGTTTTCCTTGGTTTGAGCGTAATATTAGAGTGGAATCTGTTGTCAATAAATTCTTTTGGATCACCACCAGCGAGCCCAGGCACTTTTTTTTGGACTTATTGGTTGTTGATAAGTGCTTATATCCGTTGCTTGGTTCATAGTGTTCAGCACAACTTTCAATAGTTATAAATGAATGGGAATATCTGTAACACATACCCAATGGCCTCCAATAGTCTGTCACCATCCTCTATGTGGCAAATTTAAAAGGTAATATTGATACATATTGTTATCATACCATTGCCACCTGTGAGATGAGTGGGACCTCTGCCTTTTGGAAGGCATTTTTCTGCAACTTAATACTGCCTTCAGTGAGTATGTTTTCCAAGAGGAGGCTTCAGTGAGTCCAGGCATAAAACTGGACAGAGGAGGAGATGACATGGATGCTCACTGTCAATGCTGGACATTAGCAGAAGATGAGGCATGCCCCAGGAAGTTTGCGATGATTGACATCTGGAACCAGATTGCAAGGGAGCACTGCAGATGAACTGGGATCTATCAGACTGGCATGCCAGTCCATCACTGATATGATGACCTACATTAGAGGGATGCAGAGGTTATTCACCGGAGGGTTGCAGCCGTCCAATGCCAGCCACCAGATAGCTACAGTAAGTTTCATACTCTACTCTTAACACCTACATATGTCTGTACTAAGCATATTTGTTTATGTGATGCATTGTGTTTCAAGTATATTCCATGACTATCTGTATTAATCATAGTAATTTATATGGAATACATTTTTTTCAACTCATTAAAGTTAAGAGTTGCATGTTAACACATTATGAGATTAGCCTCAACTATACAAGGCTAGTGTAAACATTATGCAGGGCTGTCAGTTATAAATGCATATTAATACATACTTCAAATATTAGTTATACTGCTTTTCCATAATATCTGCTTTCAACTCATTTATTCCAATAGAGCTCAGGAAATTTGCACTGTAACTTCCAAAGGGTGGAGCCTAAGCCTTTTGACAGAATCAAATTATTTCTTCACATTTCAAACAAATATTCATATCTCTGGAACCATATGGGTTATGAAAGAAGTATAAATAGCAAAGTCTTCAGCACAAGTTGTTTTTATAGTGGTAGTTTTCTTTAGGTTTTAGGTCTTAAACCAAACTTTATAAACATAGTGACTATTCCATTTGTAATATTTTGTTAACAACTTACAATATCTAAGCAAGCACTCAAGTTACACACATACTGTCAGCAGCATTGTATTCATCTAGCTGAAAACTTTCATATGAGGCTAAGGATTTCTGTCTGTGTTATTTGGTTGTTGATATATTTAGAAAAATGTGAAAATTATACCTATATAAATTAATATCATAAAAACAACAGTTAATGTCTATTTACCTGCACTAGACAGAGGTCAATTATTAATGCAATTGAGTTTGTCATTGTGTAAGCTTTAAGATGAAATATTTTAAAACCTTGTACGTAGCATGGCTTTGGAATTATTGATGCAAATATGAACAAGCAATATTTGTCACCTAGAGGTGTCAGTAGGAGTTAACTGCCGATGCACCTGGAGGTGTCAATTGAATGTAATGTTAAACAAGCTGAGATGCCTCTTAGCTTAACTGGTTGAGCAATATGTCAGCACAAACGCTGTTTACCTATGTGTAGGTTCAAGTCCCAATAAAACCTATTTTTTTAAACATTATTGTAAGCAATTCATCTACTACTTCAATCACATATGGAAGATCTATATTTGCTTGATAATGTATACAGTGCAGATTAACATGGCCAGGATGCAGTGACGCCTATAATGTTTAGGCTGTAGATAACTGCATTTCTCTGTTTTTCAAAAATCTTGTAGAAACATCTCGTAGTACACTTATGAATATATATGAATACTGAGTAATACATGTCTTTGTAAATTATAAAGTGTAAAAATCACAACAATCTTTTATAGGATCATAGGATCATAGGAAGTTAATAGGCTATTGGCCCTGAGGCTCTTAAAAGCCTAGCCAAGAATTTAGCCCATGTTCCAACAAGTCAGCACCCTATGCCACTGCCAAGCAGAGACACAGGTGGAATCCCAGGGGTGTATTTTCTGTTCCCCATCCAGTTATCCAGGTTATGCATAATCAATGTCTGTGTTCGGTTTAATGAATGTAAGATCAACACAGGTCATCATGGCCAAAATATGTGAGTCTTATTAAAACAATGCAAATACTAGAAGTGTGGATTTATATGCCTTCTACTGTTGTATGGCTGTAGGGCTAGTTCATTATATGAAGACTGCCCTCATACCTAATTTACATGGGTAGGTTGGAATCCTAAGACAGCAATAATTCATGTCATGCCTATTTATGTTTTTAAAGTGCATACGGTAATTGTTATGCAAACAATGGAAATTAAGCTCAGTGAGGTGATGCATTGATAGTGTTATAATGCTGATAAATGTGCATTCCATTATTATTCCATAGACTTTGACTACTCTAAAGAAATGTGGTGTTGAATAAGTCAAATGGTTAAGCACTAGAACAATATAAATGCAGTTTGCTTATGTGTGGGTTTAAATCTCGGTGCCACCTGTTTTTTTTTTTTAATCATTGTTGTCAGTAATTCATGTTCTATTATTACACATTACATATAAAACATCTGTAGTTGTTTGATAACTTATACAGTAATGTTTTTATGCATCTAGCATGGCGATGGTGCATTGGCACCTATAGCACTTGGGCAGTGGATGTCTGCGTGTTGTTCACAAAGTTTCTAGAAACATCATACAGCATATTTCTGTTGATAAAGCTGTAAGCATGCATGCTGGATAATACATGCATATGTTACCTCTTCAGTTTAAATTACACAAAGTCTATTATAATGCATTACTTCTTCTAATGGACTGCCCTCCTACATAATGTACATGTGTAGGCTTGAATAATACAGTTATGCAGTAATTCATTTAATGGCTATTTATGTGTCGCAGGTGCAGACAAATATTTGTTTGCAAACTATGATATTTAGAAACCTGTCAATGCACACTGTCCTGATGGTTAGGTATGACTGTACACTAACATATTATCATTCCAGACTAGCACACCTGTTAGAGTGTGAATGCTTCCCTGTATAGTCATAGCTGTAAGTTGTTTGACTTCCTTCAGTTCATGCAAAGACAGAGAAGAATGCTTAGATAAGCAGATGGGGTTCTGGTTTGTAGTGTGAACACAAGTGATAGCTGCAGATTTGAATCTAGGTTACCCTTTTTTGTCTGCAGTAATTCTCAAGTGTACATAATATTGAGAGTGAAGCATTAATGACTGAATGTGCAAAATATGATATTGCATTGTACAACAATTTTTGCTAACATGTACAGATAACTGTTCACTATTCATGTTTGTATGTAGCAGTTATTATCTACTGAGCTTAAACAATCGTTTTTCTGTTGCAGGAACACAGCCCTGTGCATGGAGTGCATGCATAATGCTTAAGGGCAGCAGGGGGAGAGAGGTATGTGTTCCTAGTTCCCATCTTTGTCTCAAGAAATCTTTAAATCTTCAGGTTTAGATGTGTAGTCTTATGACAATCAGACATGTTAATGTTATGTCAGACTTCTCATAATGTTATCTGCAAGGTATGTGAAATACATAGGTATTTACTCTGAATAAATACATAAATTTAAGTGGAATATAGTGTTCTATGTTATCAATAGGTGTTTGTATTACACTGAGCTTACGTGCTGTTTTTTGACACAACCTAAATCAGACATCTGTGTTCACCTGGCATCATCTAAATACACTGAAAAGACATCTTGGAACTGTGATATGCTTCTATTGAACCACACACCAGCCTATAGAGACACTGCATTTGAAGAAATGCACCCACTGTATGCAATACTTTTTATAATAATAACTGTTTATGTTGCCATATTTAATTTTACCTATAATTATGCTATAAACCATTAGTTTCACTAACTATTTTTGAACTGCTAGTCTGTAAACTGTTTCACAATTATCTTTTTTTTACTTTTCAGTTAAAAATGAACAACTGTATATATATGCCATTTTCTATGTATTTAAACTTTGCTTATATAATGTAACCAGTCATTATTGTAGAGCTTTTCTCACTGCGGCTGTGCTGAAAAGGGACATTTTCCTGTGCCCAATCAGACTTTTCTGGTAAACAAATGTTAATAAGTAAAATAAATAAATATTGTTTTTTACTTGAATTTTTACATGTACATTCCTTGTCCTGTTACTGCTGTTTGCACACCAGGCAGTTGCAAACTTTTATATATGGTAGTGGTTCTCACTGAATTATGCATAGCCTGCCTAATCTGTTACTGAATGAGTGTCTGATGATTCAACATTCTAAGTCCTGTTGGCAGACCTTTATTGGCATATACGTCTTGATTTGTATTTCTCTTGCAACATGGTATAACTGCATGTGATGCTTTGTCAAAAACATTACATACCATTTCCTGTTACTGGTGTGCCAAGCCATGCCTAGGTTTATATTATGTCTGATTTTTTAAATACTAACTTCAAGATTATCATTACATTGTTTGTCTTGTGCAAGTACATATGTAAGCATAAAATAAATGTAGATTGTGACAGTGATACATTTGTTGGAGTCATTTATGTATGTAAGTCAGTCATATACATAACTTCTAGATATTATCTCATTCGATCCAGGACAGCTCTTTTGAATATGTACCTTTAACTCCCAGAGGGTGTGGCTTGACCCTGTAAAAAATTAAGATATCACTTTAAAAGTCAAACAAATACTCATTGGCAGGGGTCAAATATCAATATAGTTGTGTTTGCATCATGTATGCTTCAAGATAAAACATTCTGACACTTTATATGTGGCATGGTTTTGGTATTATTATGCAAATATGAACAAGTAATATTTGACGCCTAAAGGTGCAGTAGGGGGTAACTGCAGAAATGCCTGGAGTGCTTGTAACTGAGTGCAATTTTTCAACACCTTTCAACTTCTATCCCATGATGTCGCATAGCTCATCTCATTTGTCTATACAGTTTAAGATTACTATGAATTGCTAATCTTGTAATATATTTATATATTTTTTAAAAACAATGTTAAGTTATAGTGGATATTTAAATGCTATGTTAACACCTCAACATAAATGTGTGAAGCGAGCATTGGGTAAAGACTAGGGGCCATTTTGATAAGGATTTGCTTTTAGAACCTGTGACTAATATTGATGTAAGCCTTATCTGACAACATACTTACACCATAGGTGACGTGTTTTGAAATTGGTCTCTGTGTCTGTGTTACATGCCACAGTGGCATGGCATACTTGTCTTACAAATTAATGACTTATGTCTGTGTGTTGTGCACATGTGTGTTTTGCGTTTATTCTGAAGTCGAGATGCCAGTAAATTTACAAGTAATAACAGAAGTATGTCTGTTATATGGATTACTGCATTCCACATAATCTACCATAGTTACTTAATCACAATGAATGATAGTACACTGACCCATTCATGGCCTTCTATTTATATCAATATATGACTAATATAACATATAGAATGTTGCATAATCATGACATGACACTTATTATTACACATTTGTGTCTTTTGTTATACAACTTATAAATAAACCTTACGGTCCAGATTTGGTGACTTACTTTTTCACAACAAATGTACCATAATGTGATGTGCATTGGGCAAGCATTACACATGTCCAGTTTCATAAAGTTTGATGTTACTTGCATATGATATAATTTCTTTACAGATGTGATGATTCACATCTGTCATTACAGCGATACATAAGGCTGATTGTGATATATAATGCTTGTCAATATATATACATACTGTGAAGCGGTAGATATATGTGACAGTACAGGATGACTTGCCATGTGTATTACATCCACATACATATCAGCATTGTGAGAGTAACTTCCTTTCCATGACCTTCATTATGCTTCAGTAACATTTACCGTGCATAGTTTAACCTGTAGTTTGTTACACAATAAATATGCCTATAACTATTGCTATGTTTTGTACAAACCTATCATAGCAACACATTTTATAGGGTGACAACATGCATATGATGTCTGCCTATGTGCATACATAATGAAAATGTATTTTGACTGGCATATTTTTGTGGTAGAGTTCTATTTCAGACATGTTTTGCATATGACTGTGATGTGTGTTACATATCATGTTGTAATTTATTATGGGCTGGATGTCTGACATCACATAAGGTGTTATACTTGAATAAAGTCAGACAGTAATGTAACATCACCCCCTCCATGAAACAAGACACCCACTCTGCCTATTTCAATCTACTTGCGTCTATCAAGATACATCCAAACACAATGGTTTTGGATGACTTTAAGTACCCATCCATTGACTGCAGAAATTACTCATGCACAAACTGACTTGCCCTAAGGTTCCCCAACCTCATTAAATCCAATGCTGTGGACGAGCTACTTGACACATCAGCAAGGGGTGCCAACATCCTGGATCTGGTGCTTACCAATATGGAGGACTACTGTAGCACCCCTACTGTGAGGTCTTCCCTGGCGAGATCTGACCACAAATCAATCTCATTCGAAGTAACTATCACACCTAAACCCCCAGCACCAACTAAACTAAAAAACTTCTCCAAAGCAGATTATAACCTCTTATGGGATGGTTTAAATAGCTTCACTGCACCTCTCTCTTCAGATGGAACAGGCAACTGCTGATTTCTACACAAATGCTTTATACAAACACCTGAACAACTACATTGACTCAGCCATACCTGATAGGACCAAAACAAGCTCCTAAAGGAAGAGGTGAATAACTGTCATTAACATGTTTTAAAATAAGAGGAAGAAATTGTTGTCTAAAAGTAAGAGGTAGAGAGCCCGAAATTGGAAACACTCCTTCCTCAGCTTAAACAAGCAAATAAGACTTCTTGTGAAGTCCTCCAGAGCTAACTATGATTCCAAATTAGCTTCCTCAAATAAGGACAACCATAAGGCGTTCTTTAGTTACATCTCTAACCTAAAAGGAAAGACCCAGATTTTTGCCAAACTGGTAGTTAATGATACCACATATACTGAGTTTGTGGACATTGCTAACCTGTTAACCAACAGGTTCTGTAAAAACATCACTCCCCTGTCCCCACAACACTTACTCCAAAACATCTCTACCACTTGTTCTCTACCTTGTACCTCTAAACAGCAGGTCATGAACACCCTCTCTAAGGTCAAGAATACAGCATCCATGGGACCTGATAACATCCCAGGCTGCATCCTACATGGGCTCAAACAAGAATTAGCAATGCCACTGAGTAATCTTTTCAATCATACTCTAAGCACTGGCTACTGTCTAATACTCTCTGGCCCTGTATATGGCAGACATGAATATCACAGTTGGCATAATGTGAGTGGGACAAAATTGTTCTACTTGTGTTGCCCCTGTCTATGCTTATGAGGGATGATAGCAACTCACAAGATACATTACTGACATTCTTATCACATAAAACAGTGAGGTCAGTCAAGTGTGTTTATTTCCACATGTTATCCATCTGTATGTATTGCACATATTTGTGTATTGATAGTTGCTGTCTGTCCAACAATATGACATGTCTTTGAGTTTGTAATGTATGTAACATTTTTAGATCATGCTGTCCCATAGTAATAATCATCTTGCATGTCCCATGTACTACACAGTACTGTGACAGGTACATATTCCACATAATCTACCAGTATCCTTCACATACTGCATTGACAGTCACTGGTCCCTTAGCTGATATTCAGAAGTGATGCTTTGCTTAGCATCAGTTCTGAATCCTTTTTTGTCCATATCTTGTTTATGACACTAGCCATTTTTTAAAAAACTATCTTATATTAGTACATGTAACATGGTTAGCATACATGAACTTGTGTACACCTTTGTAGTAGATATGCACTGATTTTAAATGGATGTACATGTGTGTGATAATATGATTGATGCACAACCACCCTTGTGACATGTAATTTGTTAAATGCAATTACTCCATTTTGTTGTGCTGTACTTGTATACACAGGAATGTCCTTTGATCAATCCTATACATGTACACTGATATATCAATAATGGTGATTGCACCACCCTGTCATATTATATTTTCTTGGCATTATGTATGGGTCTGTGATATTTAAAACCATTGCGGTTATGTACCCATGTCACTTTATATTTGGTTATTACACATTGCTGTCTTTTCTCTGCCATTTGTACACGGATATGTTTATATCTATCCCCAATTCACTAAGCACTTGTGACAGATGTTGGCCATTTCCTTCTCACTGTACCTTCTGATGACTTGCAGTCTATCTTGTATTTTGGATACAGGCATGTGCACTTGTGTCTACTTAACTATCATTGTTCTGCTTTATTCTATGCCTCCTTTCTCTTGCTGGCATTTCCTCACTGCTGTTGGCCTATATGGTCTATCTCCCTCCACCTTATAGCTTTAACCTACATGCTTCACATATACAAAGTATATAGTATGTGTATGTTTACCTTTCTGAAATGTATCAGTGTTGTAATGCAGGTGTTGTGGTATAATATGCTCTTGTGTTACCATAATGGGTATCATACACATGCAAGGCATATGCACACAAGGTGATAGCAACTGAGTAGAGTCCAGCAGTGTTAATGCTGTACTTGTGTGTGTTGTGGATTACCCAGATATTTCTATGCTTCATGCCTATACACAGGTTTGCATTCCTTGCTTTTATTAATAATATATGTATTACCATTTATGTAATATTCCATGTTATTGGTATGGGCATATGAGATGAGCATTCTTTCAGTTTGGCTTATGTAATGCCATTGCATGTCCCGCATCTATATTATATACCTGACAACACATATTGCCTCTGCCATGGCATGTGTCTTTGACATATGGATCATATTTCTCCAGTGTTTGTGGTGTGTATTTTTATTTGCTTATTACACAGCCACATTTATCTTTGGTTGCAGTACTGTTGTTTGTTACTCTGCTAAGTCGTTTGCCTTTTTCATGGAAGGTTGGAAGTTGTAGTCTGCCTTCCACATCTACTCCTGCATTTGCACATCCTTAATGTTGCTTGGTTTACACTTGCACTGCTGACAGCCTAGTGGATGATTGGATTTGGTATCTGTTGTGTACTGCAATGACAGGAATCTTTGTTTAGTGTTCTCCAACACACACCTACCATCGGACATGCACATTCTAGTATGGCTTTCAGGCATTTTTCAACATCTCAGCAATGACTTTTGGTTTTGTAGATTTTTCATTTCATCATGTCTGATATGCATTCCTACCTTTTTTGTCATTTTTCCTTCAGCTGTGTTGAATGGCCTAAGTGTGTGCTCTCTATGTACCTTACTTAACATTTATATGCATTTCTGAACTTGGTCTGTCATGTCTTGTGATACCCGTCATATGTTTGTACCTACTCTTTTGCCCACCTTCTCTTTCCATGTCTTTTTCCATTCCTTCTATTCTGCAAAAAAATAAAATGGGGCCTATTCCCATCAAAAAGATTGCCCGTGACCATCCTACTCTCCCTCTGATCTTCATATTCTATCATACATCTTGTGTGCCACTCTTCCTCACCCTCACCTCACATCTGCTTTTCTATCATCCATTTCTTTGGGTGTGTGAGTTCCTTCTTTTCCCAAAACATCTCACACCTATTGTTAACTACTGTTAACCTTGGTGAAGTGACCGCGATTGTCCTTCACCTTACTTAGGTAATTGCTTTATTATAAATGTTACAGATTACATTGGATTCCTTAAATTCTAAGGGGTGTATTTACATATGTCTATCTACATATTATGATGACATAAGTGTTTGCAGATAATTGTCATTAAAAAAAAAAAAAATTCCAAATAATATAATGTTTAACAATACAATCATCAATAAACAAGTATTATAAACCTTTATATACACTATGTACAACTGACCTGAACAAAGGAGGGAAAAAAATAATAAAATATATGAAATTAGTAACAAAAATTTATAATACTCAATTAATAAAGCATAAAGTTACACATTAATTATTTAGGGTTCATTTTAATGTCTCAATAAGATTTAACATTTTTTTCCCAAGGATTGTTTGTCTATGTTTTAGGTGAAATTCTTGATTCCTTCACCTTGATTTCTAATGTCGCTATTTCATCCACCAATCTAAAGAATTCTATTCACAACAATAGGTTCTTGTGAAGACTTCCACTTTCTAGTTATACATTTCCTTGCCACAGCTAGTATGGACCAAAGTAGGTATAGATCTTTTTTATTCATTCCAATAGCATCATTAACATTTATGAGGACTAAAGATTTGGCTAAAATAAATAGTAATTTCTTCCTAGAATTTTTTTATATTAATACAATCAAAAATATATGAGACCAATCAGCTTTACAGTTTAAAGAACATCTCCAACAAATGGATTTATTAAGTGAATTGAATTTGGCTAGTTTATCAGGTGTAATAAATGCCCTGTGAATGTATTTCCAAGTAAATATTTTCCATACTTGTAAATTAAAATGTTAAGTTAACAGAACATAAAAGATTTGTTTTACTCTCAATTGATAGATTAGTGTGACACCCTTTTGCTATGAAATTCCAATATCTTGCATTAGGGTTAGTTTTATATGTTATCAATAGTTTGTATAATTTTGAAATTAGATTCGCCCAATTATAATTGTCGTAAATAACTTAAGATATTAGACTTATCAAATTTGGACTAGTTTTATAAGGAGAATTAATAATTTTACTATTAAGGTCCTTAACATATGATAATATGCTTTGTAGTATCAACCAATCTACTGATGGAATGTCATATTTATTCTGAATTTGTTGAATGTCTAATAGTACTTGATTCTCTATACAATGTTGCCAACAAGTGAAGTTGTTCCCCTCCCATCTAGTTAAAATAACATTATGAAATTTATTGAAGAAATTCTTTGTAGAGCTAAAGGGTATTATCAAGTCTAGCCAAATCTTAATATCCATGTTAGTATATATAAATCTTCTGAATAAATTGTAAATATTATTTATATAATTTAAGTTTGTTGGTTTTGTTATATTATATTGAATATTAACAGTCAATATGTGCCACATCCTATTATTTTGTTCACTTAATATACAATTTTTAATTATTTTATTTTCATTTAGAAAAATAATAGTGTGCAATGTTTTCCATGTTGAAGAATAATTAGGATATATCCAATTAATGATAGTTCTTAATATGGAAGCTTGTATGTATGATTCTAGATCTGGAAGTTTAATTCCACCCATTTTCCAATATCTAATATGATGTGTATAGGCTATTCTATTTCTTTTGGATACCAAAGAAAGTTTCTTTCAAGATTTTCTTGTTAGGTACTATAGGAATAACTTGTACAATGTAACGGATTTTTGGAAGTATTGTCATTTTTATTATTTGTAATCTGTTTTCAAATCTCAACAGCATTTTATTCCAGCGTACTATTAACATTTTTATTGTATTAATTATGTTGCTATAATTTGCAGCTAACGTAGATTCCAAATGATCACATAGTGTTATTCCTAAATATTTTATTCTGGGGACTTGTTTTCCTATCACACAATTTGTAGTTAGGATAAATTCTCTCTTTTTATTCAAATAAGGCTGGAAATATGATAAAACCTTTCCACTATTTCATCTAGTTTTTGTACTGATTTGTCCAAGACAGATAATGTCATGTCAAGTAAAACATCATCAGCAAATAACATAATTTTTTACTTCAGTTGACCATATACATCTATGTATAGATAGATAAATAGAGTTGTGGCATACTAATGAGGCAAATAATTCAATTCCTAAGGCAAACAGGATGGAAGACATTGGACAATCTTGCTTTGTACCTTTGGTTATTTCAATAGCCTTCGAGGTAATTGGCCCAAGGTTTACATAAGCCAAATTGTTTTTATAAATATTCTTTATTAGCATAATAAAATTAGTAGGAAATTCAAACAATTCTAAAGCCTTAAAAAGAAAATCCCAGGTCAATGAATCAAAGGCTTTTTCTATATCCAAAACTACTTTTAGAGCTTCTTGGTTGTTTCTGTTTAGAAAATCTATGAGTGTTAGAATTTTTTGTATATTGTCATGTGTGTGTCTTTTATAAATTAATCCTGTTTGATCCTCATTTATTATGTGTGTCAATGATTTTTTAATTCTACTAACTAATATTGACATGAAGATTTTATAGTCATTATTAAGTAAAGATATTGGCCTATAAGATTTACACTATAAAAGGTCTTTGTTTTCTTTTATAATGGGTGTAATTAAGGAGTATCTCCATGAAAGTGGAGTTGTGTTTTGTGCTAGAATTTCCTTCAAAGTTTTGTGAAACAATGATATTACTGAAGATGAAAATATCTTATACAATTCATTAATTATTCCACCAATTTCTGGTGTTTTATTACTTTTAATTTCCTTGATTTTTTGAGTAATTTCTTTTAGAGATATTTGTTTTTGAATGTCTAACTTTAACTTTTCTGGTATCACCTTTACCTTTACTAATTTCAGGTCTACGTTTGATGTATTAGTTATATGTGAAGCATCATTATAATGGCAAGAGAAATAATGTTTAAATGCAAATAGTATATCATTTATATCCAAAACATTTTTTTTCCTTCCTTCATGTATAATACTTGTAACATTATTTTCAGTCGAATGTTTTTTTTAATCTTATTGCTAAATTATGCATATGTTTGGGTGATACTGCATAGGAACTAAGTTTTAACCTTTCTATAGCTATATTAGTTTTGTGAGTTAGGATTTCATTATATCTTTTGTTTAAGTTTTCCAGTGCTTTTTTATGATTATTTTGTGTGTAAGTAGATGCATTAATAGTGAGCTCTGTAATTTGTTTTTGGATGTTACATAATTCTGATTCCCATTCTTTTAGTTTGTTCTTATACCATGAAATAATTTTTCCATTTAGATAGGCTTTCAAGGTATCCCAAATATTAATTACATTTATTTCAGTAGTGTAGTTTATATTTAAAAAGAATTGTACTTCTAAATCTAACCAAGGTTTCAATTGCTTTGATTTTGTAATGTAAGCTGGAATTCTTGACATAACAATTAATTTCTTATAATCTGTATGTATTATGAGAATTAATGAATTATGGTCTGAAAAGGGACAAGGGATTATGGAAAATTTTATTATTTTTGAATTTAGCTCTTGAGATATGAAGATTTTATCAGTTCTTGTATGTGCCCCAAATCTTTGGTCTTGGTGTGAAAATAATAATGAATTGTTCTCCTTATAACTAAATGTATCAGTTAGATTTAAACTTTCTTCCCATTTCTTAAGTAGCTTCCCTATAGAACTTACACATAAATTTCTTTTGCTTGTGGTCTCTCATTTATCCAATATACAATTAAAATCACCTCCCAAAATCAAATTTCCTTTATATACTCTAGTTACTAGATCCATGTGTTTTCTTATTGTCCCAACTCCAATACCTGGAAACCAATATATATTTACTAATGTCCAGAGTCTATTGTTATATTTTACTATTACTATGGCTAGGAGTCCTTCCTTATCTTCATATTTGTAAATTTTTTGAGGCATAGTGACATTTTTTCCATAAAATTAAAGTTCCCCTAGTCTTTTAGTCTTTGGTTATATGAAGAGTGAGATAAGATCATATATTCATTAGGATTCCAGCTAAAGGTATCATTTTTTGAAGTGAGTCTCTTGAAGAAATACTACTTGTACTTTATTTAATTTCATAAATTAGATCTTTTCCTTGGATTGTTTAAACCGTTAGTGTTTATGGATAAAATAGTCAAGTCCATTCTCCGTATTTAACTTTACATCATATTTGTTCTGTATTATATTTTGTAATACCATATCAAATGTAAAATGTGTAACTACTGTGTTAATAATTCTCATTGTAGTCAATATTTTAATTTTGGTCAAATAACTTAAAATAGAGTTTAGTTCAGGCCAATAAAAAAAAAGAAAAAAGAAAAATGCCAAAATTACTTGTATAACAAGTATATAAATATTTTTGTAAACCCTCTAATGTACATGAAGTGAAATACACTTCCAATCTGGTAGATAAGAAGAAATCTAACAGATTGCCTACCAAACTTCTCTCATGAAAAAAGAAAGAAAAAAAGAAACTAACCCCTTTCGAGCTCCAGTATACCTTTTCTCTTATCTTGGAGATTTAACAATATTAGTTATTATTTTCCCTATATAACTATTAATAATGAATTAACATAATGTATGGAAATAAGTATTGATTGGTAATACAATTTCATTTTAGATTAGATTAGACTTCTTTTTCCGAATATAATCATCCTATCATGGTTTACTTAAACATTCATAAAGTGAAATCTCATTTATAACAGAGTAAACGTTGCTTAACATTAGTTCTCTTTAGCCTGAAAGTAGTATATATACATATTAATAGTCTCCAGTATTCTGATATGACCAATATACTAATGATTATGTCAGATAAACAGCCTCCTACATACTAAAAATATATTATAACTGAGTGAAGTAGAGTTAGAAATGTATCAATAAGTGAAGATAAATACAGACAACTCTATTCAGAACACTTGAATCATACTACAAAAACTATGTAGTCCATAGAACACACCCTTAGAGTAGTGTTCAGTAGAGATGATAATGTAAATATGTTTGAGCGAATAATAAATGTCATAAATCTCTACATATTACTCACATGCTTTCAATTAGAGACAAATGAAAGCATAACCAGATTCAGTTTATTTTATGTCCACCCATGAATGTAGTTGTGACAAATTAAAAGAAAAAATGAAGAAATACAACATTAGACCATAGTGATCACTCATTGATGATGAAACTGAAGCAATTTGCCTTGATAAGTGGCCATGTGGGTGAGCAATTTATAAACTTCTTAATACTAATGCATAGTTATAATATCAATTCATATTATGAGAATATCATCACAGAATATTGAAAAAAATGCTAGTCAAGACAGAGCATTACTTTAGCTGTTCTGCACAGCCACAGTTTCTTAGAACCTTTATAATAGAGTGTTTATCAAAGACTGTGTCATGCAGCAAGATACAAGAGTAGGCAGACTCCCGTCTTTGTTATTAAATTGTTAAAAGTAATGACACTGTAAAAAATACAAAACCTATTAAGCTGAACAGTGCCTTAAGAAATCTCTCTATCTGATATCTATTTAATTAGTGTTCTACTTGCATTTCTCACCAATAATTACAATTTACAAATCTGTCTTATTTTACTACTTGAAGCAGTAACAAAAGCAGACCATGAAGACATTTTCTCATGGGCCCTTTACTTTAAAGAAATAAAGATGAAATTCCAAGGTGAACTCATTTTACCAACCATCTCAGTAAGAAACTGATAACCTTATTATTTAAACAGTTGTCAATATTCAGTAAAAATATCAGCTGCATAATAGTCAGCTATACAACTAATGTCTTAAGGATTAAAGGTAGTTTATGTTATAAATCCCTGCCTTAACCATATGTGTAGCATACATAATATCATTTAGGATTTGCGTTTCTTAGGAACCTATGTCTGTAAATGTGTAATTCAAACAATTCTTGGTAGAATGAATGACATCTAAACTACTTTATTATGCTAATTAATGTGCAATTTTACTATAGGTTTCTCAGTAATTCCCCGTCATCAAGACAACTCCCACTATACATCAACAGGCACTCGCAAGACTGTCTGAGATGCCAATTTTATGAGTTATAGAACCATGGCTTAAAGTTTTGCTGGGAATAAATCAACTGTTCATCATTGAAAATAAGTACACATGCCCACACAATTTAGTAGTGCAGTTAAACAACTACTTGCATGTTGGTGTAAGAATTTTGGCTAATTACTAGCATCTTTGCCACTTTACTGAAAGTTGAACCCCACTTACCAAAGATTAGAAAGCACTAAAAGGTGAGGAGAGTAATCAGTAATTTACTATCTACTGTATTCACTATTTATTTGGTTACTAGTTAATCAATTCAATTGAACATGTCTAGGCAGTGTGAGCAGAGGAAAATAACAACACTGTACAGTACAGGGTTTACTATGTTATCTAATAAAGCAATGTGCACATTATATTCAAATAAGCAGGAGTTATAACTACGAGGTAATAAGTCCCTTTGTGGCTTCTGAAATTAGATGATTTCTGTTACCAGGTTAATGAAGTATTCAGTATAATATGTCTAAAACCTGTCTTAATTTTACTTATTATGTGCACAGAAGTATGCCACAACTGCAGCTGATGTGTGCATCTCACACACATATTTTCCTATTTACACTTCCAACGCTCTAACAGATGCTTACAAAACTATCAGACATGTCATTCTACTGGATCACCATAGCATAGTGTATCTTATAGCCTAGGTAGGAATAATTCAGAAGTAAGAAAGAACTGTGTTTACTTCAAGTGTAACAATGTAGTCTGTAATGCTTCTATTACTTTCTCAACTGGATGTTATTCAATGTTACTGTAAATTCTTTTTTGTGTTACCCACATGAAAAACAGCTACTCTGTCACTGATTTCACACCTATTCTTTTTATTTATTGAAAAGAAGTCAGGGTTTGTAGATTTTAATAATCCAAAGACCATGTTAAATTAGCTTAAAATATACTGAGTGTGCAACTGATATCACACTACAAGCGTTACCTTAACAACAGCCAAGCAGGGGATTCTTTAACTGACTATTTCCACCTTAAATCTTTCATAACAGACAAGGGAAGCTCTAACTAGTGCACAAGAAAGTTTCAAATAACAGCCTTGTCAGAACCCAGTAATGGAACTTTGTTTATAGTGACTCTAACTGTTTTTTCCACATTAAAAAATATGAATATCTATGTTACTTTTAAAATGGAAATTTGAAGTGTAGTGAAGTCAGTAAGCCATAGAAACTATGATTAAAATTTTTCAGTTCCTATTATGCAACAATGAGGGTGGCCATGGTGGTGCAGCGGTTAGCATTGCCGCCTCACAGCAAGAGGTTCTCTGGTTCG
The DNA here is from genome assembly GCF_019279795.1 of Protopterus annectens. NCBI lineage: Eukaryota > Metazoa > Chordata > Ceratodontiformes > Protopteridae > Protopterus > Protopterus annectens. Next base: position 984,309,989 of record NC_056729.1, read on the forward strand.
ATTCTCGGCTGGGGTGCCTTCTGTGTGGATCCTGCATGTCCTCCCTGTGGTTGTGTGGTTTCCTCCAGGTGCTCCAGTTTCCTCCCACATCCCAAAGACATGCAGTAGGCGGATTGGACACTCTAAATTGGCCCTAGGTGTGAGTGTGTGCATGTGTGTGTCCCTTCTGTGGAAGGTTGGGTGCCGGGCTGTCAACCTGACACAGTAAAACTCCACTGCCAATCATGAGCAGACAGATGATCTGCTGTGGCAACCCCTAACCAGGAAAAGCCAGTAGAAGAAGATTATGCACCAATGAGGTGAACTAAATGCACTATTAATAAAAAGGGAGATGGGAAAAAACATTTGCGTACATATTGTCTCTGTTCTTCCTTTACATATAACTAATTATACTAAAGTGAAAGATAACATTTGAATCTGGTTTTCCTCACTGCCTATGAATGAGATGTAACTATATTTTTAGAAGTCACTCTTAAGTTATAAAACCATTAAACATTATCAGACACAACCACTAGACTTGTGATGAGTATATTGCATAAAGTATAAGTTTAAGAAAAAGTATAAATGTCTCAGAGTATAATAGGCAATATAATAGATAAAATACATACATTTTGAGGTAAAGTCCAGAAGTCTATATCTTTGTTGGTTCTTTGAGAGATCTGGAAGACTGTGTAGTTTTAGAATCAGTTATTTGTTTCTTTTTCCTTACATCAGACCAAGTATTTTTTTCTGGAGATCTTTTCAAGTTGGTGGAAACAGTCCAGTCCATTTCTTCAGGAATTGTGATGATATTATTATTCTTGATGAAGGTAGAAGCTTCTTCAATGTTGTTAAAGGTTCTTAAGTAATTTGAAAAGAAACTTCTTATTCTAGCAGGATATACCATCTGCACTTTTATTTTATTTTAAGAAGTTTCACTAATGGCCAAGTTTTTTTCCTTGTTTCTAACACTTTTGCAGAACAATCTCATCTGACTCTGTTTATATGTTATGGGATTTTTTCTCCAGGCTGTTTTTAAAATGAGCTCTTTATCCAAGAAGGAGAGGAACTTTACCACAATTGATCTTGGTGGTACATTAGGTGAAGAGGGTACAGATTTTCCTATGGCTCTGTGAGCTGTTTCTATTCCATTTGATAATCCATGTTTTAAATCAAGCACTTCAAGAAGCCAGGAATACAAAAAGGTGATGATGTCTTCTCCCTCAGTTCTTTCTGGAAGGCCAAATATTCTTATATTAGTTCTCATCTCCCTATTCTCTAAATCATCCACTTTATTAAGTAGCCAGTTGTTTCGGTGAAGTAAGAATTCTGTCTGATTTTCCTCTTCTTTGAGTCTTCCATCTATGTCATTTAGTGATGTCTCCATATCAAGTAATTTACTTTGTTGTTGCTGCAGTATTTCCTTTAGTACATCTGTTTGCTTTTGGCAGTTTTCCTTGAGGCTTTCCAAATTATCAGTGAATCTATCCATTTTCAACAACAGTTCATGTAATGTGGAAGACATCAGATGTATCTCCTTCTTCAGAGTGGTTTCTGAGTGAGAATTCTTTAAACTGGCCATTACCAAACAGCTGTGTTGTTCTCCAGAATATTTTGACAGGAAAAACTCAATAATATTTCTTGAAATTTGGTAGAGTTGTAGTTCTTAAGTTCCTTAATATTTTTTTTTCTATTTCTGGCTAATGAAAATAATTTTCCCTGTTTTCTAGTACTGTTTTGTGGAGCTCTAAAAAAGGCTGCTTATCTGTTTGCCATCTAGGCTCCACCATAATTGTCATTTTTCATATCATAACAGCAGATTCCAAATTTGTCTTCAGTTTTTTACTTTTCCAGGTATTAAAGTAATTTCTGTTGGACTTGATACAATTTCATAGCTGTGCATTGGTGATGTACATATTATCAATCTATACATATATATAACTTTATGAACAACTTTTCCTGGAATACATATTTGACATGGCTGGTTGTAGCTGTGCTGATATCACTGATTATGTCTGCCTTTTACTGAGGTATTCACTGTTGACTTGGGAATATTTGTATATTACTTGGTTTTCCACAATCCTTGTGTGAAGCTTGGCAGATTGCGCCAAGTTTTATAAATGTTATTGAATCTGACCCATTGATTTCGTATTAAACAATTCTTAACTTATAAAAGCCTGTAAATTTAATTATTATTAATAAAAATTACAGTACTTTTTAACAGAGAAGCCTCTAAATGTGATTTTGTTGTATTTTTGACACTTGAGGTATGAGTCCTGAAACTCCAAGAAAGCAAATGTTATCAGGATGAAATATTTTCTTAGAGTGCACAGATGTAGTTTTCTCACTTTTCACCAACAGAACTTTCAATAAAGATGCAGAAGTCCACATACCTCTCAGTTATACATTTTACTCTAACAGTGTAAAATAATTGCATTTTGGCTAATAAGCTTTCAAAGTTTCTAAAGTAAGTACAGACAAACCAGCATTTTAAAACATTGGTGAAAGAAAACTATACTGGAAGATACAAATAACACATAGCCCCTTAAAGACGGAAACTAATATAATTTCAGGGTAATATATCTTCACAATAATTACTTCATATCTAATTCAATATTAAGTCCCTTAGCTTGCAGTAAGTCGAGCCCAAAGATTTATCTTGCAACTGTAAGCAGTAATAACTGTCTATTGTCTAAATGTTATTTGATTTCAATGAGGTCATATAACAGAAAAAGGTAATCAGTCAAAGCTAGATATAAAATCTGCAACTGGACTTGTTTCCAGTTCATTAAATATGCTTTTAGTATGTTCAGGAATCCTAACCTGATCTGCATGGATGTCTGTCCCACATATTTTTTATCAAATAGGATCATCTCAGTCCATACACCACTCCTGTCTTTTAGATATTTCAGGTACATAAGGAAACTATTCTATGACCATTAATGTGAAGAGATATCATCCCAAAAGACTTTACTAGATAACTTGCCTAACTGGACCATATGGTTCGTAAGGAAGAAAGAATTACTGTATGATAGTTTAGGGGTGTTCTTTAAACCATCCCTTAAGGTTACATCACCCAAGATTATATTCCAATGCTGTTTTAACATCTTGTTGAATCCTTTAATGAAGGTGTCCAACTGTGTGCACCAACAAATAATCTGTCCTTACCACATCTTATTTCAGTTTTGCTACCACTAGTCAGTTTTATTGATCGCTTACCATCCATTCCAGTATACCTCCACCTCTGTGCCCTTTCCTCTGTAATGCTTTCATGAATTTTTCCTTGCACTGTTGGTTCATCCTCTTATCAATCCTTTATCCTAACTGACTGCCTTTTATCAGCTTCTCTCAGCCAATTGACCCATTCATTCCCTCATCATTGGTATCAATTATTATCATTTGAGCAGCCATCAGGAATAGTTTGAGATATTATTTCCTTTTTTCAAAATTATGTCCATCTACACACTCATTTATGCAAAGAGATGTGAGATATGCAATGACCTTTCTATGCTAGGTGTTTCCACACTACTGTAGAGACATCTGCAGAAAGCAACCCTGATCACAATACTCAAAGTATGAGGTAGTTTCTCTGGTCTAAACCATAGAAAACAAGCAAACCCCCCTGTGATCTCCAAGAGTGCACAAGCCCCCACCATTAGCAGACCAATCCTCTTTATTCTACTCTCCTTACCTATTTCCTCCAGTGCCACAGTTACAAATTGAATCATTTTCTCTACCTGTATCTCAGTTAGGGTTTCATACCTCTCTGCACCACTGAGTAAGGCTCCAATCAGTATCTATTATAAAACCAACCACAGTAACGCTTTTCTTCTATCTCTGCTCACCAATCTCTTAATCCAGTGATGTGTTTTTGATATGATCTTTTTACCTGTGCATGACATATTGCACCTTTGAATCTTACAGTAGAATTTCAGCAGCATAACTCATTGGAGATATTACTATTTGGAGATCTGAATTACAACATGTGTATATGGAGACATGGCAGCATGAATATTTACAGATACCTGCCAAGTGCAAGTAAGGGTGGAGATGAATAGGACTGTGACAGAAAGGCTCAGCCGTACTTCAGAGGTCACACCAATGCAAGCAAGAATGACCACACTATAGGCACATACTATCAAGAATATATATATATATATATATATATATATATATATATATATATATATATATATATATATATGTATATATAACAGGACACAATCTTACCATACAGGAACATGTATCAACCAAAAATGCAAAATGTGCCAAATTTCCATGCAGAAATGCTTATATACATATCAAGACAACTCTCAGTGGGGAAAACTGTGAATGCTGTCCTAGGAATGGTTGCATTGAGGGGCCTACTGTATTAGCACTGCATTATTTTATTTATTTATTTATTTTGTAATTGTACTTAAAAGTGCAGCTGCCAGAGTAATTGTGTCCTTGTTATATAAAATGGCTATGTGAAGAAACTGAAAACACTGTCATTTGTTTTAACATGTCTGGCAAGAGATTTGTGCCTATTCTTAGATTAACTTGTATTGTATGCCAGCATGCCTGATTGTGCAAATGTAAATAAGCTTAAAATGTTGAGTCTTTCCCTGTTTAAACAGAATGCTTAAAGAAGCTGTCACTGCTTTGACACAGTTCTAACTGCACATGTTTGAGAAGGACATTCTAAAGTGCTGTGGAGAGTCAGCTGAATAGTGAGTGATGTCATTGCAATATTCCTTATTGATACAAGATGATTTAAACAGCTGATTGACAGAAAAATAATCTTTTTTACAGCTGACTGTTATACTTTGAAATTAGACAATTGAGACTGCTGAAGACATTTGTGACTGAAGCTGTGCAGTTTTTCATGTACTGAGCAGTCAGTAGACACAAAGAAATGAGAACTCATCATAGAAACTGTAAGCTTGCCTTGGCCTTGTTATTATATCTTAGAGAAGATCAGGGACAGTACTCTTTAGTTAGTTCAGGACATTTTAGTTATTAAGCTAGAGATTTTCTTGAATAATGGATCTCTATCCCAATATTTGATTTACATTCCAGGTGATTGAATTTCTAGTGTTTATTGAGAGTTATTGCTTTTCATTTTGTAATAATTTTTGCTTATTATTAAATGTTTTTCATTACTTTATATTGTGGCTGAAAACCAGTGTTTTTCTTTAGAGATTAGAGAGTGCTTCTGCCTGTTCGATACTCCCCAGGTCACCCCAAGGCCTGGCTGTTCTAGTCAGAGCTATCATTTATTTTGATAATTCATTTTCATAATTCGACACCCCTTTTGAAGGGCATGAAGACCCTATGATTGCTGGCAGCATTTCTGTATTTATTCTGGGAAAGAGCACAGTTGGAAATATTTGTCAGTCTTTAAAAGTGTTTGGATGTGTGAGATTTTGAGATTTAGTATATCAGAGGTCCTAAACTGGGACACTTTGCTCTGAATTGTGTAATAAGAAAAATACATTTGGGTGGACAGAGGTATATAGTCCAGTCCAGGAAAAATAGAGTGTGTTCTCTTTGTGCTCTTAGCGGAAAATTGTGAAATATTACTTTTGTTTAAGTGACAGTCTCATATTGGAGTCAGTAGTGAGAACTGAAGCTCCTTAGTTACTGACCCAGGATAGTAAGGGACATCATTTAAATGTTGACAGTCTGGAGAGGTATAGCCGGACATCACAGGCTACATCACCTTATGAGAGAGAGAGGACTTTCTGCTCTGTTCCATTTATTACCAATACAACTACTCAACATAGTTCATGGGGCTGTCTGATTGGTTGACTATGATTCAATCTGATGGCAAGAAACAGAAGCAGAAGCACAGAAATTCTAACCTCCCTACATAACTGCTCTACATCTTTGAACCCTGTTTTTTGAACTGTTGTTCAACCTTAGTTTTGCACCCTAACAATATTTTTGTAAAGTAAACAATGTTTAATGCCTCTGTAAACAGTATAATGCTGTACTGTCTCATTGTAATAGTCTGCTCTATTATATGTTCTATGTCATAGTGCAAAAGCATCCAGTTTTTCTACATATACTTGCACTGTCAATGTTTTTTACTGTCACTTCCCTAATCTCTAACATACTCATGTAGAGCTCACTCAAAACTTACTATTACGTAAATGATGTATACACCTCTGCAAACTTTAAACAGGGTGCACTATATCAGTGTAAAATATGCTCAACTATATGCTCTATTTCATAGTGCATAAGTACCCATTTCTGTATGTATATATGTACTATCTCTATTTGTTAATGTAGTTTGTATAAATTTTTATGTCTTCATGTGGATCTTTTCTCCCTGGTCCTCCACTGAAAAAGGACAGCCTGTCTAGTCAAACTTTCCTTGTAAACAAATGTAAAACAAAATAAAAAAATAAAATAAATTTGAATAAAATGAAGTCTTGAAAATTCAAAAAGGACTTTGTTGTTAGAGTTATCATAAGCCTGCTCTGCAAGGCAATGATGAGGTAGAGGCAAGATTCACTCAGGAAGGTCTTGAATTTTCTACATAAGTGTTTATGTCATTTCAGGCAACCGCACATCATAGGCAGTGGACACAGCTTGGTAGAGCCTATATGAATTTGTATGAAGCATGTTGGAATAGTTTTGTGTGGCTGACTGTGGGAAGGAGAATGGCATAAGTTACAGCAGACATTGCATCAGGTAGCTGGTGATGCATACATTTGACAAACTGACTATCTTTGCTAGGACGGGCTACTGTGTGTGGAAAAAAATGACTGGCCTTGCCACTGTTGTTCATTAAGTGTAGATGTACTTATTCTGGCTTTGCAAGACAAATGCATATTTGCATGAATTAACTATAATACTTTACTGTGGATAGTGTTTGTGTGAAACAAATTTAACGCACATAAATATGGTCATGATGTTGATTACAGACAGATATCTGATGCTTACATAGTCTAGAAAGTGGCAACAACTGGTGGGCAGGGTGATATCTGTATATAAGGATAACTGATCCTTTTGTCATGTGCTCAGTTTTAGCAGTCATTAATCTGGATTTGCAGGTCTAATTGTGAATTTGTGAAAATTATGTTTGGATACTTTACTGCTGTTGTGTTTGTGTAGAATAAACTTGAATTATATTATTATTGTTATTATTATTATTACTATTATAAATATTAATATTATAATTTCTACTATTTTACCACAATTGCACATCTGAGATGTGCACTACAGCTAATGATGTATATATAATTGCTGGGTACCAAAGTCACTGTCACACTAAAAAACATACATATGCATTTTCTGTAAATAGGCGTGTGTTTCACATTGATCTATATTTTGATGAAGTCTATTTTCAGCATGTAAAAGATAGTGCAAAATAAAAAGGTTGTTTCTACTACTTTGGTTCCCAACTTGCATCTTTTATTTTTGTCTTATTGTTGGGTATGTAGGTTGTCTGTAGATAATGACTAGCCTTGTTGTCATGGTCAAGTGAAACAATTATTAGTCTGACTTTCCAGGACTAGTGTGCATTTGTCTAAAGCATGTCAGAATACCTTATTGTAGATATTTATTTTATGTCAATCAGATAGATATATGAAGAGTTCACAGTAATTAAGTGGAAAGAAAGTGTGGTCTGCACTGTTGTGGGAGGAGAGGGTAGATTCTGCCCTTCTGAGCTGGGAGTTTCTGGTTAAACGCTTATTGTGCCCACTTATTTGCACTGTTTATTTTTGAAATTGGTACACCTTGTTTGCTGTAGCATAGACTAGCTTCAGACTTGTGGAATCTAGCTTTATTTGTATAACTTGATCACTAATCTAGGCCATCCCTTTTTGGACAAGGTTTCCCTGCATCCTAGTGGCAGGAGTGTGCAGTTAGAACTTGTCTGATCGAAGACTGCTGGTACTGGGCTCAGTTTTTAGATTTTTATTGGTTAATTAGTTAATTTGTTTAAATCAGTTAGCTCATTTGCTACTGTTATATTAAAAAAATACACTTTATCCATTGCTGCTTAGCTAAGGTTAAACTATTTCCAGCGTGATAAAGTCTGCTATTCAAATGTTTCCTTAAAACTAGCCAGTTTTTTAGTTTTAGCACTCAAATCTGTTTCCTTGAGCTCAGCACTTGTTCAAAACTCATTATAAGCACTAAATAAGCTACACATTTCTATTGCACTCAACTTTCCTCACTTGTCTAGAGGAAAACAGTTTTTAGTACTTAATAAATAAGCACCTATCCAGGCATGTCTAAGTGTCAGCTCCCAGTGTTTTCTCCTGTCTACCTGATGAATCTGGGCATTTTGAGGCAATGCAGCACTTGCCTCATGTACACAGACAACCCTCTCCTCCTACCACCCAACACTACAACCTGTGAGAGATGCACTTATATAGCCAAACTGGAAGCAAAACTCTCTTCACCCAAGACTGGACTAGACAGTCAAGAGAAGGTAAACGCTTGCACCCCACCATACTCATCACATTGTCCCTCAAAACCTATACCACCAAAGCACATACATAGAAACACAAAACACACACTTACATTCGCGGAGGCTCTCAATAAAAATCTGCTCAAGCAACAGGGACTTACAAAGCAGAAACGCAAGCAACTTCCACCCCCCAACACAACCCAAAAAGCACATAGCCTGCAAACTCAGTATGCCACTCAACCGCAGGCCATAAGGCATAACAACGCACCCAACAGGCTAGTCATACGTGACTCAATAGTTAGGCACACTGATGTTCCACTCACCAGGCTAAACAAGGATAAAGTTACTGTCAGCTGCTTGTCAGGTGCCAGGATCCACCACATAATGCACACACTCAGTTAACTCCACAAGTACAAATATGACTCTGTTATTGTCCATGTTGGTGTGAATGACCTGAGAGGTACCTCCCTGGACTACATGAAAAGAGACATGGAGGAGCTCTCCAATCTTGTAGCCCAGACAGGTATGACCCTAGCCCTAAGTAGCATCCTGGCATCACCCAGAATGATACTACAATAAAAGGACAAAATGATTGACTTCAACAATTGGCTAAGCTTCTGGTGTCATTCTAAGGGAATCCAGTATCTGTCTGCCTGGGATGACATGATTGACAGACCACGATGCTTTGCCAGAGATGGCCTGCACCTGTCACCCTTGGGATTCCGGATGCTAGCTAAGGCTCTTGCCACCCCTATAGTGCCTTTTTAAGCAAGGTTTAAATGACAAATTCACCACCATAACTGGTACAAGCAAGCAAAATCTGAGGGTTATGCTACTCTGTGCTAGAAGTCTAAACCTCAAAATGCACTCACTCAAGGCACTCCTTGAAATGGAGAACATTGACATCTGTGCAGTGACAGAGACCTGGTTCAAGGCTCCAAAGAGCACCCCTGCGTTACCAGGCTATAATTCATACCAAATCTTTCGGGCACCTAACCTGGACCGACACACTAAAGGCAGAGATGTGTCTATATTCATTAAGGATAGCCACACCTCCTGGCTTTCAGTATAATGCATCCGAGATTATCCAAGTGCAACTAAATCTGGGCAAGACCACAATCCAAATTGTAGCTTGCTACAGATCCCCCACCATGCACCAGGATTCCCACTCCTCATTTCTTGATACACTGACAAATATTAGGGTACAACCCAACACCCTAATAATGGGCAATTTCAACTACTCCACCATTAGCTGAGAAAACTACTCATGTACCAACTCTTTTGCTTAACGTTTTCTGGAATTCATAATTTCCAATGCCTTGGATCAACTTATCCACACCCCCGCCAGGAGGAGCAATATCCTAGACCTGGTCATTACCAACATGGGCAACCGGTGTTTCATACCAGAGGTCAATTCCTCATAGGTCAGATCTGACCACCCTAGACATCCACATTCCGCCCCCATCCCCCATTAGGGAAACCACCATAAAAAATTTCTCCAAAGCCAACTTCATGCTTCTCAAGACAGAACTGGCAAACTTCACGACACCCATGCAGATGGACAATAGAGGTACGACTGCTGAATCCTACACAAATGCACTTTATAAGCACTTACACAAGTGCATGGATTGTGCTATCCCTAACAGAACCAAGATGCTATCTTTCAAAAAAAGGAAGCCAATCTGGTGGTCTTCTGCCATAAACAATCTCTACAACAGAAGAAAGAAACTGTTGCAAAAAAGAGTAAAATCCCATGAATGGAGGAGCTCCCTGGTCAGCCTCAGTAAGAAGCTGAGATCCCTCATAAAATCCTCCAAAGCTAGTTACGAAAACAAAATTGGCACTGCTTCTAAAGACAACCACAAAGCATTCTATAGCTATGTCAAGAATCTCAATGGCAACACTCAGATCTGCTCTGAGTTACAGCACAATGGCACTAAATATACAGAACCAACGGATATTGTCAAAATCCTGGCAGATAGGTTCAGTGCTAACGTTACTCCCTTCTCACCCCCTAAAGAGCCCATCTCTATACTGGAAGAATGCAAAGTTCCTGTAATCACGGCTGCACAGGTAAAAAACTCACTCTCCAAATCCAAGAACACAGCATCCATGGAACCTGACAACATCCCAAGCTGCCTTCTACATGAACTACAGAATAAACTGGCACCTCACCTAAGTACCATGTTCAATCATAGCCTCACCTCAGACTTTGTGTCCATTGAATGGTGCACCATGATGGTTATCCCACTTCACAAAGGGGAGGGGGGTCACAACAGACCCCAGGAACTACCGCCCCTTAGCCTGATGAGCCTGGTCTGCAAAGCCATGAAACATATCATCATGGAACTTATAAACAAAAACATTGGTAATCTCCAAACTCTGGACACGACCCTGTTCGGGTTTGTAAAAGACAGATCATTTCTCCTAAACCTGATAGACTTCTTTGAAGCAGTCACCAAAGCTGTAGACGAGGGTAAGGTGGTTCACACAGCCTATCTAGATATCGCCAAGGCTTTTGACACCATCACCCACTCTGGAATTATAGATAAACTCACTAAACTAGGCATAAATCCCTATGACACAAGATGGGTTGCCAACTGGCTCACTGACAGAACCCACACTGTGATTGTAGCACACTCCAAATCTGACTTCAGGGCAGTGACAAGTGGAGTACCACAGGGTTCAGTTGTGGGTCCTGTCCTGTTTGGTATCTACTTCTCTGAAGTACAGGCTAACACAGAAGGTCTTTAGCTAATGAAGTTTGAAGATGACTGCAAACTAGGAGCCATAATCAAAACTCCTAATGATGTGGACATCCTACAAAAGGGCCTCACTGAGACAGATGCCTGGTGTCAAAGCCATGGCCTCAAGCTCAAAAATTAAAAAGTGGTTTGTCATCCCCTTTGCTAAAAACTCTGTAACCATGAAGTACCACATAGGCGGTAGTCTACTTAACACCGAAAGTATGATAAGAGACCTTCAGACATAGGTGGACAGTAGTCTGTCCTTTGATAATCACATCACCACAGTAGTTAGTAAATCCTTCTACATGGCACACCTCATCACAAAAGGTTTCTCATCCAGGAAAAAAGAGGTCATTGTTCCTCTCTTCTCATCACTCATTAGATCTATTATAGAGTCCAGCGCCCCTTTTGGTATGTACCTCACAAGACATCTACAACAACTGGAAAGGCTACAGAAATACCTCACAAAGAGGATTACTGGCCTCAATCAGATCCCCGACGCAGACTGTTTAAAAAAACTCCAGCTTTACTCCATTGCATATCACCTACTCAGAGGCAATCTCTGCCTAACATACAATGCTATGTCACACCCAGAGCTGTTCAACATGCTGCATTTAAAGAAATCCCAATCCCTCTGAGCTATATGCTATAGGGACCTAAACCGTGTCACCACAATAAACACAACATGCTGGAGGAATAGATTCCTGCCCCAGGGACTTCCTATACTCTGGAACAAACTAGCTATCTATATCAAACAAAGCTCCTTATTAGCACTCTTCAAGAAAAATCTTGATTATTGGATTGGAATTAGGAAATTCACCCTGGGGATCACTTCTGTGGCTCTACTGGACAGGGGCACAGGAAATAATTTTCTTGGGTGGCGAAAGTCAGGATACCATTTTGGCTAGGCTTGTACAGGCCCTAGGGCTAATAGCCTAGTACCTACCTATAAACCTATGAACATGGGTTGTAATTGATAAGTATGTTGATTGCCTGTGGATAAAAGTGACTACATCTACAGAAGTTTGATCAATAGTAAACAAACAAACAAACAAACAAACTCTGATATTCAATAACGTTAGTAGTGTGACAAAATGTACTGTATTTGCCGAAAGCAGCACAAAACACGCTTAATATTGCATAAGTAAGTGAGTGTGAAGGAGTGTGGCAGTGTAAGTGGAAAAACAAGTTGCCAATAATTTTATTCACTTTCTATCGCAGTCAGATATCAACTTTATCCACTCAGTGAATATCTTGTTGATCTGTATAGGATGTCTGTGAATGTAACCAATCACTGGTAGAGTGGTGTAGAAATTACTGCTGCAGTTTCACTGCATTTGATTGTTTATGTTCTGGGCTGTGGCTCCTTCTATGTGGAGTCTCATGCCATCCATATCTCTGTCTTATTTTTGATTCTGTAATACCCCAAGGGAGAACTGGAGTGCACAGTGTGTGTGTATTTGTGTGTGTGAGATACAGAGAGTCTTTGTAAGAAAATATAATTTCACAGATATTTAATTATGGGCACATAACACAATGTTGATAGCTACATACCTAACTCATCTAGTAGGAGAAAAAATTAACAGCTTGCAAGTCATTCTCTTTGAAATATATGGCATAATGTGCATCACAGATTATGTAAACACTCAGAGCATCTGGGGCCCTGGTTACCCAAACACCCTAAGCTGTATAGGCTGTAAAAGTAAATTCTGACACAGTCTTAGTACAGACTTCGCCTGGACCCTGCCTTGTCGAAAACCAGCATTACTTAGAGATGTGCACAGAAGGTTAATATCGCTTGCCTGTGGGCATTGTACTGACTAGGAACAGCAGTTCGGAATACATTACTGTGATCATTATTTATGCAATTTCCTTACATTCAAACATCAAACATTTATACTGATGGCTTTTTGAGGGTGGTGGTAAGAAGGCATGCTCTGTATATATGTTTGATTGTAAAGGCTGAAATATGTGGCATTGTTCTCTTTGTTCTTACATTTTCTTTCCAGTATGACAGAAGGTAACTGATGGTTATCATTTATGGGGTAGTGGAGGAGGTATGCTACACTGCTATATTTTCACAGTAAATGTACAAGGTATTCTATAACTTGGGGACTGTGATTGATATGGGTTAACAAATATCTCTCACAGCCATGCCTTGAAGCAATAGGTGTTATGCAATGGACAAGATGGTAGTTACCTACTTCTTCTTCCACAGCCACATCAGAATTGCATGGGAAGAGTTAAAACATTAAATGTCTACCTCAAAGTATAGCCAGATTCATAGGTTTATAGGTTCATAGGTTGGTACTAGGCTATCAGCCCTAGGGCCTATACAAGCATAGCCATAACAATTCCCTGGCTATCTCCTCCCACAATATTTACTTCCCTGGACCCCTGTCTAGCAGGGCAACTGACGTGTTCCCCAGGGTGAATTTTCTGTCTCCCATCCAATCGTCAAGGTTCCTTTTAAAAATGACCAAAGAGGCGCTTTGCTTGACATGTATGGGCAGTCTATTCCAGAGTCTGGGGAGTCTCTGGGTCAGGAACCTATCCCTCCAGCATGTTTTTCTCATTGTGATGACAATATTTAGATCTCTGGAGCATGTGGCACTGAGGGATTGGGATTTTTTTAAGTGTAGCATGTCCAACAGCTCTGGGTTTGACATGGCCTTGTATGTTAAGCAGAGATCACCTCTGAGTAGACGATATGTGACAGAGTATAGCTGGAGTTTTTTTAGATGGTCAGCATAGGGCATCTGCTTTAGGCCTGTGATTCTTTTAGTGAGGTATTTTTGCCACCTTCCAGTTGTTGCAGATGTGTTGAGAGGTACATACTAAACAGGGTGTTGTATTCTATAATGGGTCTAATGAGGGATGAGTACAGTGGGACAATGGCCTCATTTTTTCTGGATAAAAATCCCTTAGTGATGAGGTGTGCCACATAGAAGGATTTCTTGACTGTTGTGGTGATGTGGTTATCGAAGGTGAGACCACTGTCCACCTGTGTCCCGAAGTCTCTTATCACACTTTCAGTGTTTAGTGTACTGCCACTTATGGGGTAATTCACAGGTACATGTTTTTTCCCAAAGGTGATAACTACACATTTCTTGGCATTGAGCTTGAGCCCATGGCTCTGGCACCAAGCATCTGTTTCTGTAAGGCCATTTTGTAGAATATCCACATTATTTGGGGATTCAATAATGGCTCCCAGTTTGCAGTCATCTGTGGACATTGTTAGTCAGAGTCCCTTAGTGTCGGCCTGTACTTCAGAGAAGTAGATGCCAAACAAGAGCAGTCCCAGGACTGAACCTTGAGGTACTCCACTTGTCATTTGTCTGGAGCTGTTTTTGGAGTCGGCTATTTTTACAGTGTGGGCTCTGTCAGTAAGCCAGTTGGCAACCCATCGAGTGATGTAGGGATTAATGCCCAGCTTAGTAAGTTTATCTATGATTCCAGAGTGGGGGATGATGTCGAAGGCCTTGGCGAGGTCCAGGTAGACTGTGTGGACCACCTTACCCTCATCCACAGCTCTGGAGACTAATTTGAAGAAGTGAATCAGCATCAGGAGACAAGATTGGGCCTTCACAAACCCAAACTAGGTGGGGTCCAGTGTTTGAAGATTGCCAATGTCTTTGTTTATAAGTTCCATGATAATACATTCCATGGCCTTGCAGATCAGGTTCATCAGACTGATGGAGCAGTAGTTCCCAGGATCCAAGGTGGATGCCCCCTTATGGAGTGGGATAACTGTAGCTGTGCACCACTCAGTGGGCATAAAACCTGAGGTAAGGCTATGATTAAACATGACACTTAGGTGAGGTGCCAGTTCATTTTGTAGTTCATGTAGTACACAGCCCAGTATGTCATTTGGTTCCATGAATGCTGTATTCTAAGCTTTGGAGAGTGCGTTTTTTACCTGTGTGGCCGTTACTACTGGAATTTGGCAATCTTTTGGTATTGAGATGGGCCTTCTAGGGGGTGGGGGGGTGAAGTTGGCACTTAATTGATCTGCTAGGATATTGGCAATATTCTTGGGATCAGTATATTTAATACCATTCTGTTGTAGCCCAGACCAGATCTGAGCATTGCCGTTTAGATTCTTGATATAGCTATAGAATGCCTTGTGGCTGCCTTTGGAATCTTTGGTAATTTTATTTTCATAACTAGCTTTGGAGGATTTTATGAGGGATCTCAGCTTCTTACTGAGGCTGGTTGTTGTTGTGTCTTTCGGCTTATCCTGGTTAAGGGTCGCCACAGCGGAACTCCGGTCCGCTAATGTTTGGTAGTGGATTTTTATGTGCCAACTTATCAGCCCTGATGCACAACTTTCAATGAAGGCACACCCATTCACATATGGCTCCACACAGAAGATGCTCAAGCTGAGACTCGAACGGGATAACATCTTGCTGTGAGGTGACAATGCTACTGCAGCACCACTACCACGGGGAGTTTTTTGCATCCTGGGATTTTCCTCTTTTCTGCAACAGTTTCTTCCTTTTGTTGTAAAGTTTATTTATGGCAGAGGACCACCAGATTGTATTCCTTTTTTTTTGGAGAAAAGCTTCTTGGTTCTATTTGGGATGGCACAATTCATGCACGAGTGGATGTGCTCGTACAGTGCCTTAGTGTAGGATTCAGCAGTCAAACTTTCAGTTCCCATCTGTATGGGTGTCATGAAGTTTGTCACTTCTGACTTGAGTAGCATGAAGTTGGCTTTGGAGAAGTTTTTTTTGGAGGTTTCCCTACTGGGTGGTGGGCAATGGATGTCAAGAGTGATTAGCTTATGGTCACGCCTGACTAACGAAGGGGTGACTATAGGTATGGAGCATCAATTTTCCATGTTAATAATGACCAGGTCTAGGATATTGGAGCCCCTGGTGGGACTATGGATTAGTTGATCCAGGGCATTGGAATTTATGAATTCCAAGAACCGTTGGGCAAATGTGTTGGTACACGAGTAGTTTTCCCAGCTAATGGCAGGGTAGTTGAAATCGCAGAGTATTAGGGTGTTTGATTGTATCTTAATATTCACTCTAATATGCAAAAGTACTACAAATATCAAGTTGCCTAGTCAAAAAGAAGAAATGCAGGCAGCTTATAAATGAAAGTGGTGAAATCCTTATGTCTGCTGATCACAGTTAAATAGTAATTGATCTGTATTGGCAGAGCCAGTGCAACAAGAGGTATCTAAAACAATTGTATCATAGATGATCTAAAACACCATGGCTCCTGAAGCAGACCCCTGGCATAATTTAATAATTTCCTGTGGTTTATGTTACTAGTTGAAGTTGTTTGATTTTCTAACCTAGAGTCCTTTAATTTTTGACAGCTTTTTGATATATGAGGGAGCCAGACAGTGTCAGAAAGCAAAGAGCAGAAATTATCACTGCTGAATAATAATTTGACTGGGATAGACTTTCTATGAACAAAAACACAAAATATATTAATGTGGTCATTACTTTGTACATACTGATCCCACTGTAATACTAGAAGAATACACAAAAGGTTGCTGTTATTTGAGGGCTTGTGGTGGGCAGGTATGTAGAATATATACATGTGGCAGTGATAAGTTGAAATATATTTTGATCGAAATTTATTTCTTCACTTTTAACTATCACCAGAGGTGTAAAAATGATAATGTTTTAAAAGAAATATGGTGTGTTTGTGTGTGTGTGTGTGCGTGTGTGTGTGTGTGTGTGTGTGTGTGTGTGTGTGTGTGTGTGTGTGTGTGTGTGTGTGTGTATATGTGTGTGTGTGTGTGTGTGTGTGTGTGTGTGTGTGTGTGTGTGTGTGTGTGTGTGTGTGTCTGTGTATGCATATCATGTGTGTGTGCTGTGTAGGTGTACACAGAGGACACTGTGGATAAAAGTGGGGGCTGACATCTGATCTTTGTCCCATGAACCAAAATGCCTAACTGCAGCCCTGAAGAATGTGACTGTGATGATGGAAAGACATATTAAACTTAAAGGAAGTGCATTTGTACCACCCAAAAGATGTAGTGTTCAGAGTTCTTATTTTCTACACCTTTTAAAATTAAAAAAAAAATGTAGGAAAGAGCTACAGTTTCCAACAGTTTCTAAGGTTTCTAATATAAACACACACACACGCGCGCGCACACACACACACACACACACACACACACACACACACGCACACACACATACACACACACACACACACGCACATGCACACACACACACACACACACACACACACACACACACACACACACACACACACACACACGCACACACACACACATTCCTTAAAACCATTTAAGCACTGTGATCTCAGTCGAGGCTGCTTAAATAAGCACTGATACTGTTTGAAGTTGAAAGCATAAAATGGCACTTGAACATATTTTATCAACAGCAGTGTTTACATCATTGACTTAAGGAGATAGATCAACACTTCTTCTGCAATCCTTATACCTTCTAATATCTTGCATCCACAGCCGCCACCCCCTTCACCCCCCACTAGTTATGACTGTGTGATATATGCACACAGATCAGAGACACCTGGAATATGAAGTGATGTATGGCTATTGCATAAAGGGAGAATTGGCAAAGTTCATTATCATGCTCCTTGAGCTAGAGCTCAGGTGAAGTACTATATCAGTTAGAAGATTTACAGAAAAAGGCACCATACTTCTCAACTGTCCAGATTTTCTCAGAACGTCTAGATTTTTGCCTCATGCTTTTGGTCTGTTTCTCATAAAATTTATGATTTTCTGGCAAATCATTGAGGACTTAAGTCCCTAAATAATGTCACACATTTTATTTTCAGACTTCATACCCTTTAGAAAACGCATGCCAACACAAGTCTTGTTATTTTAACAAGTTCATAAGAGCCAGATTTAAAATCTGTGCCTACTTTTGGGCATTTGTCCCCCCATTATTTTCAACCCTGTCCAAATTTCTTGCTGCAAGAGTTTGAGAGGTATGAAAGGCACTGACTATATTCTAAGAGCATAGTACCAAAGTATTATGTTCTAGAACCTAGATCCTTCAAATAACCATTCTGGCTTCTCTGCCGGTATGCTTTTGAAGCAAACAAGAAATAGCCAAATCTTTTAGAACATCATCCCTCATACATACATACATACATACATAGATACATACATTCACAATAAAAATAGACAGATGAAGAAAGACAAGTGCAATTATACATTTACATTTATATGCAAAGCGCTTCTGCACCACTAAAGTATACAAAACTAAACTGTTTTATTACATGAAATGTCTTGACTTCCTACTATAAGAGAAGTTCTGACAATGACTGCATATCAGTCCTGCAGAGAAATGTATTAATGCAAAAGTGCCATAAAAACATCTTCATTTCAGTAGTCAAGAGTTAACTCCCTCCATCCTTATTCCTTCAATATGAGGAGGCCTTTCTTTCTAACATCCACCAAAGTAGCTCACCTTGTTGAAACATGAATTCTTCTAACCTTCCTTATTTGCAGCTAGACTACACACCAGTATTCACCATTGTGTGGCTCTCTGAATTCTCTAAAACCTAGACATTCCATATGTGCCATATCCTTAAATGTGGCTGTTTCCTTCTCTGGAAAGCTGTCAAGTGGCATAATGAACATTGTTTCATTACATTTGGATAAGTTAACATTCTTTCAGTATTTAAAATAGTGACACATCTGTTAGTATCCCAAGGAGTTGTAAAGCACTACATAATTACTCCAAGATCTTTCTCAAGACCATTTTTTTCTTATGCCATATGTTTCCTGATATTATGCAGTCCTCTGGCTCTCATATATAAACACTTGCCTAGAGCCATCCCTCAGTACCTGCCTGGTTTACAGTCACAGCTTTTGTTTTCATCCGACTTATCATCTTTATATTGTACTCTACAAATGCTAACAAAATGGTAACAAGGAATGCTATTACTTTACCTTCTTCCACCCCCTTTCTCCTTGTGTGTCTCTTCTCATCCCAGATGCACACCAGCCTACCCACTCACTCACCCTCACTTCTGATTTCTCAGCCCAGCTCCCTTCTCTCCAGGCCATCCATCGATATTATGCCTTTTGACAAGTACTGTCCACACTTTTGCTTCATTAGTTACTGATTTTCATGCAGAAAGCAGAGCTATGCATATGCAATTTTCCCTTTCTTCTACTAAATGTACATCAAGCTAATTGAGAGCCAAGACATGCTGATATGTAACTTAAGTGCTGTATTCCTTTCTACTCTCTGGCTCTGCATAAATTTGTATCTTAACCTGACACCCACTGCTATGACCTATTGAGCAACGTACTTTTTAGCACAGCTCTGTATTAATCAATTTGAGTCCATAAATCCAGTACTTTAAATGGGTTTCTTGATCTCCAGTCACACCTGTACAAGAGTCAACCAAACTGATTTTTACTAAGACAACAGAATGTCATAAATAGTAAGACCTTGGCAAAGACTAACTTTATGAAAGTCCATTGTTACAGTTTAGTGATACAGGTCTGTCCAATACCTGAAAAGTTGCCCTAAGACAAATATAGCCACATTCTAAAAAATTCCTGATACAGTGTTTACTGTTCTAATTACAAATATTTTCAAACACCAATTGTTCTATGCCTTAGCAGTTCAAACTGTCATCACAGAATACAAAAGGCGAGCGAGAGAGAAAGATGTAGACAGAGCGCTATATGCATCATTTAACTGAAGCTGTGTGGCAAGTGGGTTCAGTACTGATGGTATTTGCTTACATGAGTTCAGATACACAGTAGGATGTTAAGGATCTCTGTTAAGATAAACGCTACACCTAAACTGCAGCTGACTATTCATAGTAAGAAAAACTGTACAGTCAAATACCTGCACAAAAAATAAATAAATAAAAAATTACACTCTGGTAAGATTCCTTTACCTCAGACTATATAAATAGAAAGCAGAAGAAAGTAAAAAAGAAAGACTATAAAACAAAGTAATTTTATGTGGATAAAAATGAATAGTTTTTTTGCTTTCTTTCTCTCTCTCGCTCTATATGTATATATATATATATATATATATATATATATATATATATATATATATATAGTCCTGGTTTAAAATAAATACTTTTTATCTAGTAATACTGCCATTGTTTTGCCTTTACACCTTCCTTATTGTTTCTGAGAGTGTTCGCTGTTCTTGGGTGTAACATCCAGAAGGTACAGGTATTGTGTTTCATATATATATATATATATATATATATATTTTTTTTTTTTTTTCAAGCTTTATTTGAGTTCGTCAATTAAGAAACAAAATGCTACTTTATCCTACTAAACACAATACACTGTATTAATTTTCTGCTGATCTTTGACAACGGTTTAAGGGCATTTGTTTAATGGTATAAGATAAATAATGTTTTTTTTTTCCTGAAGAAACCTTTGCTTGTTATAGAAAACTCAGATATTCTTAGATCCTAAAGCGTAATCTATAAGCCTACATTTATTTGTAGTTTCACATTTTACATGTCAACTACCAACATATTTTGCTAATATAAATTTAGTTATGTTCAGACATTTTTAAATCTAAATATCAGCATATTTCACTAATAACTTGATGTCAGTGTATTCTTGCACAAGATAGGAGATAGGGTCATTTTTTGAAAACATAAAGTATATTTTAACAACAGAATATCTATGTAACCTACTTTGGCCAAGACTTACATGTCACAACATAAAATATTGCATTACACCATGAATGTGAAATTTAAACAAATTAATGTATTCCATGGGTCATGTCTTGCAATACAAGTGTGAATATTAGAAGAACCATCTGCTGCTTTATGGCAATGATTAATAGCACTCTGTGGTGGTTTATCCCTTAGACCTTTCAGAATACCAAATAACATATAATATTTTAATTGTGTTCTGGTTAGACTTGCTCAGTGTTTAGAACACTATTCAGTTTTGTTTATTTATGCTGCTTGATTTTTTAGTGCACATTCCCTTATGGAAGCATTAATAACAGTGCAATCATATGTGAGCAAAGGTATTTAAGTAAAAGCAGGGATGTACATGACAAAATGCAGAATAGAGCTTCTTAGCTGTTGAAACAGGCACTTATAAAATAAGAGGCATAATAAGAGTAAGCAATCAGCTATGTCTAAAGCATTAAACATTTAATTGGTTGCTAACACCACTCAGCCTCACAGGTCTTGCATCAATAGGTGAAGGATTTTAGGGCCGTTTATAGGTTTATCAGGCTGCATTTTCTGTACTGTGTTTGCAAACTAGGTGTTCTCCTTGAAGGTGATACAAATGTCCCTTGCCTAGAGATCAATGCCTCTTATAGTAGAGTTATTGTGATGCTCAGTGGACTGAGGGTTGATGAATGTCTGCTAAACTGAGCTGAAGGCCAGGTAATTTCTACATTACAAAATTAAATTATACTTTCACACTCTTGCTATTTTCATGACAAACCACAACAGATAGACAGAAAACATAAAAGAGCAATTTAGGAAATTCAAGAAATGAGATTACATGTACTTATATATTATATCCATCTGTCTATAAACACACACACACACACACACACATATACACATATATATATATATATATATATATATATATATATATATATATGCGCACAGGAGACAATTCACAAGTTGCTACTAGGCAAAGTGTCCAGGGGGCCATTTTCTCCCCAAGCATTGTCTGGTAAGGAAAGTAGCTCATTATCTCAGAGTAGGCAAATAAGGAAATTAAACCCTGGAACAGAGAAACTCCAGATCATATGCTTAAACTTCTGTGACAACTGCCACACATCAAAATCAAAACAGTTACAGTAAGATGTAAGCCTTGTGTACATCTTATGGTAACAATTTACAGTTCAGAGTTAACACTGCAGTAGGTTGTTTCTGCAACTCATCACAAATCCTAGTGCGACCTTCTGGGGAGCTGTCTGTGCTATGCTAATTAGCCATTTGTCCCTCCACCTCCCCCCAATGCCCGCAGTGGAGAATTTATGTGCAGAATTTATTGGTTGCGTGAATCAAAGCCACAGGCCATGTTAATGAACACAGACAGAAACTCACAATAACCAGTTGCTTCCAATGGGTGAGATCACATTAGAGGTAAATGCTGGAGAGTTTAGCAGACGGACAGTGGTGGGGTATGTGCAATTGTGTAGCTGTATGCTTGAACGTATGCATAAAGATGAGTGGTCCCAGGTATGTGCATGCGTGTATATATGTGTGTGTGTGTGTGTGTGTGTGTGTGTGTGTGTGTGTGTGTGTGTGTGTGTGTGTGTGTGTGTGTGTGTGTGTGTGTGTGTGTGTGTGTGTGTGTGTGTGTGTGTGGGTGTGTGTGGGTGTGTGTGTGTGTGTGTGTGTGTGTGTGTGTGTGTGTGTGTGTCAGCATGCCAGAAAGTGTGTGTATGTGTGGGGGTTGTCACACATCCACATTCCTCTTCACAAATATGCAATATTGGGAGGTGGGAGATATCAGAGTTGCATTTTATCTTGTGATATCAGAGTTGTTCTTTATCTTGTGCTGTAAATGAACTTAAAAATAATTGAACAACATTTAACAGAACAAAATATTTATTTTATTTATTATTTATTTTACATTTGTTGACCGGGATAGTCCAGCTGGATTTATGTCCATTTTCAGTGGAGGCCCGGGGAGAAAAGCTCCAGAGGTAAAATCAATTTTAGAAATACAAGAAGACATAGTACAAATGTGTTAAGCAACGGGAAAAATACAATGTAATTACATATATTATAGATCTTAACTAACTAAAATAATGCTAAATCAGAAAGTGATTAAGTTAGAGGTTAACTACTAGCAATACAAAAAAGAAGGTAGGAAATATTATAGTGAATAAAGTAATATTTACAAAGAAAAGGGATAATTTGTCAGTTGAAGAGTTGAGGTAGATGAGGAAATCCAAGTGGTTAAGAAAGGTTTATGAAAGAGTAAGGTGCAAACAGGTTAGTCTGGGTTGGTACAAGAGCAAAGCCATAAGTTATTAAGATGTATTAAAAGTTGTTTCTTAAAGAGTGGAAGAGTGGGCAAAGAGGAAATGTCAGATGGAAGATTATTCCATATTTTACCTACTGAGTTAGAAAAAAGGCAGTTGCCTGCAGAATTAATAATTTTGGTAATATTAACAAGTAGTTTATCAGAGGAACGTAGTTGTTTCAGGTTAATATAGGGAGTCAAGAGGTTGCTAAGAGCTGGTGTTTTAGAAGGTTGGTGTAGAATTTTGTGTGCTATTAAAAGTTGTTGAAAAATGAGCTTGTTAGGGAGCTCCAGCCAGTGTAGTTGTTTTAGGTTTAGGCAGTGGTGGGTTCTGAATTGGGATGAGGTGGCAAATCTGGCAATATTATGGTAAGATGTAGTAAGTTTCTTAAGGTTACTTTTAGATAGATTAGTGTAAATAGGGGAAGCATACAGAAGGGTAGAGATAAGGTGTGTTTGGGCTAAGGTTGTCCTAGCTTCAGGTGTGAGGAAGGGCTTTATCCTGTACAGAGATCCAATTTTTTTATTAACTGCTTTTATTGTGCTGTTGATTTGACAATCATAGTTAAGATTATTATCAATAATAACACCAAGAAGTTTAGTTGTGGAATCAGGAGAAATTATGGTGTTGTCAGTTGCTGTAATACAGAAGTTTGACAAAGTCAATTTATGGGTAGGTGAAAAAAGTAATAACTTAGTTTTCTTAGGGTTAAGGAGTAGACAGCGATTGGAGAACCACTGTTCTACAGTTGAGAAGGCTGACTGAGTTTGAATCTGGAGTTCGGTTTAAGAAGAAGCAGTGCAAATAATAGTGGAATCATCTGCATATTGTATGCAGGTAGTGTTAGGGATAGATGATTGGAGGTCGTTAATAAAGATGGAAAATAGAAGTGGGCCTAGGATAGACCCTTGAGGTACTCCTAAAGAAATAGGGAGGAGAGCAGATAGTGAGTTTTTCCAGAGTACGGCTTGCTGACGGTTTTCAAGATGGGATGAAAACCAGGTTAAGGAAGAGGGATCCACTGCCAGAGATTGTAGTGTGTGCAGAAGAAGTGTATGATTAACCATATCAAAAGCTTTTGATAGGTCTATGAAAAGAGAAGATGTAAGTTTGTTATTGTTGCGGTTGAAGTTTATGGTATTGGTAAAGGAGAGTAAAGCTGTGGTGGTACTGTGAGCAGGTCTGAAACCATGTTGAGTGTCAGCTAGAAGGTTGTTATGGAGGAGATGGTTGAGTAGTTGTTTATGTATACATTTTTCCATGATTTTAGCTAAGGGGGATAGAAGTGCTATGGGACGATAGTTGGAGAAATCATAAGATTTGCCTCCTTTATGTAGGGGTATAATATGTGATATCTTCCAGATTGTTGGAAAAATACCTTCTTTTATTGATCTGTTTATTAGGATAGAGACAGGGTAAGCAATGGCTTTTGCTGCTAGTTGCAGGAATTCAGCAGGAAGCTTGTCCGCGGAAGAGGTGGTAGGTTTTAGTTTATGGAGAAGAGATTGTATATAGGAGGTAGATACAGGTTGTAGGTGAAGGGGAGGGATAGTGTTTATTAAGGTATTTGGAGGTAGTTGAGAAGTATCTGGAGATAGTTGGTTGGCTAGAGTTTGTATAGAATTGGTGAAGAAGGAATTAAAGTTATTGGCTGTTAGTGTGGGATTATCAGGGTCAGAATCCTGGGGGTTGGGTGTAATTATTTTGCCTGGGGTCAGCAGATTATTAATACATGACCAGAACATTTCTGGTTCATTTTTGGTAGTTTTTTGAAGTTGAAAGTAGTAGTTCTTTTTGTCTGATAGAATGGCTTTTTTAGTACTGTTTCTAAGTTCTCTAAAGCTTTGGTGGTCAGTTAGACTTTTGGTGGTACGCCATTTATGCCATGATTTATTTCTAAGGGCTATTTTATGCTTAGTATTTGTGGTTAGCCAGGGAGCAGTTTTAGTTTTGGTTCTAATGGTGCGACTTGGGGCGTGTTGATTGAGTATAGCTAGGAATGTTGAATTGAAGTGTTCAACTGCTTTGTTGAGTGGGAGATATTTTAGTGGGGCCCAATGACATTGTAAAAGTTCAGCTTGAAACTGATCAGGGTTAAATTGCTTTTTTGAGTGTAGAGTTCTGAAAGTGGTGGGTAAGGTTAGGTTGGTTTTGCTTCTAATGATATAGGTTAGTGCGTGGTCACTAAGGTCATCTGGAAGGAAACCTGTTTGGTAGGTATGCAAGGGGGTATTTGTGAGAATCCAGTCTAGGGTGGTAACCTTATTGTTTGTTTTATTGATTCTAGTGGGACTATTGATAAGTTGTTTGAAGCCATAGAGGTTGATATGGGAAGTAGGGTTAGCATTGTTACAGGAATTCCAATCTATGTTAAAGTCTCCTAGGACTAGTGTTTCTTGTGGAAGTTTGATAGAAAGTTGGTAGAGTATATCTTCAAGGGTATTGATGTTATTTCCAGGGGGGAGATATACACAAATTATGTTTATTGATTTAGTGTTATTGATTTGTACTTTGGAGCTAATTACTTCTGCATTTGTATTTTGGGTAAGAGTCAGATCTAGAGGATTAAGTTTTAGTTTTGCTTTGTACAGAATGGCTACCCCACCTCCTTTGCTGGTAGTGCGATCAAGTCTAATAATGCTGTAACCAGGTGGGGTAATTTCGATGTCTTTAATGGAAGGTTTTAACCAAGTTTTGGATAGGCATAAAATGTCAAACTTTTGAGTTTCGAGCAGGGCATGGAGTTGACTAATTTTGTTACAGATACTATGTATATTGAGATGGGCAATAGAAAGGGAATTGGAAGGTTTAGAGTATGATCGAGATAATGGTTTAGTTTGGTTTTGTTCTATGTTGGTTGTAATATGATGTGGGCCTCGATTGGGGTGAATATCACCATCTTGTAGTAAGTGGAGAAGAGTAAGATATATCTGTTGTTTAAGTTTATAGTGAGAAACATATGGTTTTTGGTTAGAGTTTTTATGAACTTGCAGTGTGCTAGTCTGTGATATTTGGCTAGAAGGTATATGGACTGAGAGGGTGAGTGTATATAGGATGAAGATAAAGGTATTTCATGTGTGGAGGTGCTTTTAGAGGGCAGTGAAGGAGAGATATTCTTGGAGAATTTATAAGAAGTTATGATGTAAGTAGTTATAAGAGATGATAATAATAGTATAGAGATAAGTAATCTCAGTAAAGCATGGATGGATAATATGGGCATTGTGAACTAAGTGGAGGTTTGCAGTGAAGTAGGATCTAGTGTGAAGAAGTAATGTTAGATGATAGTAATTAGAGAGGGTGGGGCAGGAGGTAGGGATGTAATGAGATAGGTATAGTCTTTCAGAAAGGGGAGGGTGTGTTTCAGTGATAGTGGTAACTGTGGTGGATTTAGGGAGTTGTGTAGAGATTTGATTGGAGAGGAGGTGAACAGGGGTGTGTCCCTATCCGAGATAAAGGTAGGACCCCTGGGGGTGGGTGGGAATTGGGGGTGGGGAGAGGAGCGGAGTTTGCTCGCAGGGAGAACGGAGTGGGAAGAGCCAAAGGGGAAGAGGTCCAGGAGAAAAACAATCAGTGAAGTGCACAGAATGAAGGTAAGTAAGGCAAAGGGATATAAGTATATTTGTTGTCAAGAGGTAGGAGAAAGTAGAAGCTCGAAGTACCAGAGAAAGGTAGAGAGAGGTAGTGGAGCAGAAAGGGGCTAACAGAGGGTAAGATAAAGAGAGTTTGCTAGGTATAAGCAGTTTACAGAGGGAAAAAGAAAGAAAACCCCTAGTAGAAGGGGGCCACCTAATAGCCACAGCAGGTACTTCTACCAATGCTGTTTACAGGGCTTGTGGGTTCAAGAGTGAGGCAAGCTGCTAGGGATATTACAGGGAATATGTCATCAGTTGGTTGAGAGGAGGGGGAGGATTGGTTGCAGGCTACTGGCAGAGCTGACTTTGGGTTGTACAATTTCACTGGGAAAGAAGCATACAAAAATTATTTAAAACCAGCAGGAGCTGTAGGACATACTTTCTTATGTCTTTCCAGGTGAAGGCTCCCCTTAGTGGGATAGCTTTATTCCTTAAATTAGGAGAGGCGACAGCAGTTTTGGATAGGATGCAAGATCCAAGACCAGCAGGTGGTCAGGGGGTTATATGGCTGGGAAAAGAAGATAGAAAGGAGATAATTTAGATATAGAGCAAACACAAGCTTGAGAAAGCACTACTATAAACACATAACATTTTCATGTAAAAAACTCGAAGTCCAGCAACAGTTCTATTTGAAGTTAGTGCAGGCAAAAACAGACTAAAATCATATATACTGTATAAAGGCAGAAGTTAAAACAGATAAAACATATGTATGAGCAAACTAGAGAGTGTCATGAAAGCACAAATACAACATCTAGAGCAAGGCCATGGTAACAAGATTACACTAATATACTAGATATCCAGTCAAAATGCAGTAGAGGTAGACTAAACTACCAATATTATCACATAAGACTATAATAAGCTGGGTTATGATAAGTCTCAGCATGAGCTAAATGCAGTGCATGTAGGTTCAGTTGAGCTAAGGGGGTTACACTTAAAACCATCTGTAAATACCAAATGTAAACACCAAGGATATAAAGACCACTAGGTTAATTATACGTTAGAGAAAATGTACTATTCACTAAACGTGGTTGGCTAAATAAGAAATGAGTCCAGAGGAGGAGAACATAATATTATTGAAGGAGATTAACAATAACCTAAGCGAGTGTAGAGTCGCTAAAACTAGCGTGTTCTAACACCACGCATTGTAGTGGATTCAAAGGGCTAGAAGGAGATTAAAAATAACCTAAGCGAGTGTAGAGTCGCTAAAACTAGCGTGTTCTAACACCACGCATTGTAGTGGATTCAAAGGGCTGAATGCATGCTTTAAAATAAGTGGTTCTCGCCTCAGGATGTAAGCACTAAGCTTAATTACGAAGCGCTGCTATGGCACGTGTAGCGCCACTGTAAAATTAGACACGCTACTAGCACCAGGTATTATGAAGGGAAGTTAAGATGCCACGGCCTTATTAAGGCACTGAGAGAAAAAAACGTGCTGTTAGCACAGCATATTAAAGGGAGTGATAATACAGAAAGGGATGTTTTAAACGTAATGCGTAACACAATGGTGCAAAGAGGATGGCTGAAAATGAGCCCGCTATAAACTCTGCTTAAAGCATGTAGTACATAGGCTAGAAAGACAAATCTAAATAGCCAAGGGCATACTTATCAGGGGCTGGTAAGGTGCGTGTATGGTAACTGAACATAGGAACACGCTACAAACTACGCACGCTACTAAGACTGCTCAAGTTAAAGAACCTGTTAACTGTTAGTAGAGACCATAGGCTACAAATCCAAAGTCTGGGTAGAGGCAATATCAATGCACTAGAAAGGCAGTGATAACTAGCTAATTCCCTGTTTAGGAAATTCATCTTTTACATAGACGACTTGCTTCTATAATAGGAATTGGGCTCAAAAGCGGTGGGAGCGTACAGGTTTAAGCGCTGATCTGAATCAGCTGTTTACACACTGTATGAGTCATGAGACCAACCATAACCCATCTACTACACAAAACTGCACATAAAACATTAAATGTAATCACAGTTTATAAAGGTAAAGCTACATACAGTTACTGTAAGTCACAGATAAAAAGCAACATCAAGTGAAAGCAAAAACACGCTACTTACAAAGAACGCCAAAGGCAGGTACGCACAGCAGCCAGGGAAATCTAAGGAAGAGAGGTGGCGCGAATCTGGGCAGGTATATTTATAGGTTATGAGAGGAAGTGGGATAGGATGGGAGAGGGGGAGGAGTAGGAGGCAGGCAGAAAAAAACGGAAGGGAGGTGTTAGTATCAGTCTGGAGAAAGGAAAAAAGATTATTACAGGAGGAGGTAGTAAGAGCGATGATCCAAGGGTGTAGGGGGTATAGATATGTGAAAGTAGTAAACAATCTAAGAAAGAAGTAAAGAGGTAGTAGTAATTGTGAGGTGAAGAAGGGCTATGAAAGGGAGGTAGTAAGAATAGGGAAGAGCCAAAGGGGAAGAGGTCCAAGAGAAAAACAATCAGTGAAGTGCTCAGAATGAAGGTAAGTAAGGCAAAGGGATATAAGTATATTTGTTGTCAAGAGGTAGGAGAGAGTAGAAGCTCAAAGTACCAGAGAAAGGTAGAGAGAGGTAGTGGAGCAGAAAGGGGCTAACAGAGGGTAAGATAAAGAGAGTTTGCTAGGTATAAGCAGTTTACAGAGGGAAAAAGAAAGAAAACCCCTAGTAGAAGGGGGCCACCTAATAGCCACAGCAGGTACTTCTACCAATGCTGTTTACAGGGCTTGTGGGTTCAAGCGTGAGGCAAGCTGCTAGGGATATTACAGGGAATATGTGATCAGTTGGTTGAGAGGAGGAGGGGGGGATTGGTTGCAGGCTACTGGCAGAGCTGACTTTGGGTTGTACAATTTCACTGGGAAAGAAGCATACAAAAATTATTTAAAACCAGCAGGAGCTCTAGGACACTTTCTTATGTCTTTCCAGGTGAAGGCTCCCCTTAGTGGGATAGCTTTATTCCTTAAATTAGGAGAGGAGACAGCAGTTTTGGATAGGATGCAAGATCCAAGACCAGCAGGTATTCAGGGGGTTATATGGTTTCTTATGTCTTTCCAGGTGAAGGCTCCCCTTAGTGGGATAGCTTTATTCCTTAAATTAGGAGAGGAGACAGCAGTTTTGGATAGGTTGCAAGATCCAAGATCAGCAGGTGGTCAGGGGGTTATATGGTTTCTTATGTCTTTCCAGGTGAAGGCTCCCCTTAGTGGGATAGCTTTATTCCTTAAATTAGGAGAGGAGACAGCAGTTTTGGATAGGATGCAAGATCCAAGACCAGCAGGTGGTCATGGGGTTATATGGTTTCTTATGTCTTTCCAGGTGAAGGCTCCCCTTAGTGGAATAGCTTTATTCCTTAAATTAGGAGAGGAGACAGCAGTTTTGGATAGGATGCAAGATCCAAGACCAGCAGGTGGTCAGGGGGTTATATGGTTTCTTATGTCTTTCCAGGTGAAGGCTCCCCTTAGTGGGATAGCTTTATTCCTTAAATTAGGAGAGGAGACAGCAGTTTTGGATAGGATGCAAGATCCAAGACCAGCAGGTGGTCACGGGGTTATATGGATTCTTATGTCTTTCCAGGTGAAGGCTCCCCTTAGTGGGATAGCTTTATTCCTTAAATTAGAAGAGGAGACAGCAGTTTTGGATAGGATGCAAGATCCAAGACCAGCAGGTGGTCAGGGGGGTTTATGGTTTCTTATGTCTTTCCAGGTGAAGGCTCCCCTTAGTGGGATAGCTTTATTCCTTAAATTAGGAGAGGAGACAGCAGTTTTGGATAGGATGCAAGATCCAAGACCAGCAGGTGGTCAGGGGGTTATATGGTTTCTTATGTCTTTCCAGGTGAAGGCTCCCCTTAGTGGGATAGCTTTATTCCTTAAATTAGGAGAGGAGACAGCAGTTTTGGATAGGATGCAAGATCGAAGACCAGCAGGTGGTCAGGGGGTTATATGGTTTCTTATGTCTTTCCAGGTGAAGTCTCCCCTTAGTGGGATAGCTTAATTCCTTAAATTAGGAGAGGAGACAGCAGTTTTGGATAGGATGCAAGATCCAAGACCAGCAGGTGGTCAGGGGGTTATATGGAAAGAACGCCAAAGGCAGGTACGCACAGCAGCCAGGGAAATCTAAGGAAGTAATAAATGGGAGGAAAGAACCCTAGTCACCAGAGGTACTCTAAAACTGTGATGTGAAGCGCCTAAAAGATTGAAACCCTAATCCCTTAGCAAACTATAGTAGACTGCTAGCTCTCTGAACAAACACTAGACACAAGAGATACTCCATTTGCTAGCTCTCTGAACCAATAGACTTAAGATACACTCCAATATATTACCTTAAGTCTTTTAAAATGAAATTAAAGAAGCAAAAAAGGGGAAAAGTCCAAACCTGCACCACTGATACTAAAAATACATTAGCAAGCAAAAGATTTGACTTTCTACACTAACTGAAAAACTAGTATATTTAGATATTTTTTACAAAATAAGAAGTATGAATCTCTAATGTTTGGCATTTCTCAATGATTGCAATGGTCTGTGAGCTACACGGGACTGGCTAGGTATAAGATACATCAGCAGAAGTGTCCTATAAAATCAGGGAACTTTTGAGAGGGGTGCAGTATGTCCAACTGGGGAAAGCTTTGTAGAATAGGGGTGTCCAAACTTTTGGCTTGCTAGGGCTGCATTGAGTGAACAGAAATGGTCTTGGGGCCGCATGTAAAATATATCATATATTTAACTCTTTTGTTGCTCCGGAAGACCACAGTCTACCTCCTGGCTGTACTGTAGGTGCATTTGAACAATTAATTAACGTAATAAATGCCTAATATTTGCCTTAAAATTCTAATTCTCATTCTAATTCTCTAATCTAACAGTTAACTCTAACATCTTAGTTAATATATCTATATATATATATATATATATATATATATATATATATATATATATGGGTTCCTATGAGTTCATCGAACTGTCATTACATCGACGCTCACCTCTTCGACACGAAAACATCGACTCTTCATATCATCGAAATGTCAGGTAAGCGATCCTCCCCCTCGCAGGACCCATGGTAGCACTTGTTTTTCTGCTACAACGCGTATGGTTCACGTCACTACCTACAATTTCCCTTGACAACGTTGTAATTTACTTCGCAATATAGCCACAAGTGCTACCATGGGTCCTGCGAGGGGGAGGATCGCTTACCTGACATTTCGATGATATGAAGAGTCAATGTTTTCGTGTCGAAGAGGTGAGCGTCGATGTAATGACAGTTTGATGAACTCATAGGAACCCATATATTTATATATATATATATATATATATATATATTTTTTTTTTACAAATAGGTATTCACTACAGCACTAGCATTTCTCACTGGGAAAACCATTCCAGCAGTCCAACTACGTAAAATGTCAACATCAGCAGTCCTAGAATACTATAATCCACACAAATAACCCAACAAATTTGCAATAAAGTAAAGAATTGACATTACTGACTTAATAAAACAATTCTGAATAAGCTACAAGAGGGTCTCACCCAAACAAATAACTGGTGCCAGAAATATGGCCTCAAGCTAAATGCCAAAAAATGCATCATCATCCCCTTTGAGGAGAGTGATGTCCCCACAGATTATCACATTAATAACAATGTTGTAAGCATGCAATAAGTCGTATGGTACTTGGGCACCCAGGTTGATAGAAACCTGACTTTTGACCACCACGTTGTCTCCGTTGTAAGGAACGCTTTTTACATGGCCCAATTCATTAGTAAGGGTATCTCATCCAGGGACAAGGAGGTCATAACATCCCTGTATTCTTCCTTTACAAGAGCCATTATTGAGTGCAATTCCCCTTTTGACATGTGCCTCAGCAAAACACCCTGCCAAAAGAAAGACCACAACCATTTCTGATAAAAAAGTTCAAAGGACTAAGTTCACTTAGTTATAAATCTTCTTGCTTTCCTCTGTCTCTCACTGGCCCCTATAAATTTCACCATTGGCTTGCTTTCCAGGCTAAGAAAGATCCTGCCTTAAGAGACTTCTTCTACCTCAGGAATACTGGTTATACTTAAAACGGTCACTACAAAGACCACAGCCTTCACTGCAACATAAACAAGCCACTTTTTATGGACACGTTCTTCATACAAAAACCTTCAACTACTGTAAAAAGCTCCTCTCATTATCAAACAATGTAGTTCAGCAACACAATGGCTGGATGGATAGCCATAAATGTAGTCCTTGGGTAAGTAGCATAGCCTTCATCAAATCAGATGGAAAATCCACATACTAACTTCTCCCAGCTGGATGGCTAAGATCTAATATTGGTTACTCAAGTCTAGTTGCCCAAGAAGAGGGGCATGTTTAACTAAGAATTCCATTTGCAAAATTATATTCAGTATACACATTAAATCTCTCTCTCTTTTATATATATATATATATATATATATATATATATATATATATATATATATATATATATATATATATATATATATATATATATATATATATATATATATATATATTTTATTATTTTATTTATTTTTATTTTTATTTTATTTTACATTTGTTGACTGGGATAGTCCGACTGGATGCATGTCCATTTTCAGCGGAGGCCCGGGGAGAAAAACTCCAAGGGTAAGCAGATACAGCATTACATAATACCAGCATTACATATTACAAACAGACTATTTACAGAGATTACATAAGTAAGCAAGTTAAACAAGTTCCACAGGTTACAGTTAGTCCTGAGCACAAGTCAGGATTAAATTAAATTACACAGTAAACTAGTTAACAGATTTTTACACATTCGAGTTAGCCTGGCTTGATACATTGACATAGCCAGTTAAGTGACAAATGTTGTTTGAGTCTAGTTTTAAATTGACCTAAGGTGGAAAGTAAGGTAATATCAGCTGGAAGAGAGTTCCAGGATCTACTTACAGAGTTTGCAAAGAGAGAATCACCGGCTGTGTTATTAATTTTGCTAGTCTGAATTAGTAGTTTGTTAGAGGATCGAAGCGGTCTAGGATTGTTATAGGGGGTGATAATATTTTTAAGTGGAAGAGTATTGTCCGGATTATAGAGGATTTTATAGGCCATAATCAGTTGGTTATACTGGATTAGGCTAGGTAGTTCAAGCCAACCAAGCTGATTTAGATTGATGCAATGATGTGTCCTAAAAGGCAGCCCAGTGGCAAACCTGGCAATGTGGTTGTTGCAAATTGAGAGTTTGTTAAGGACAGTCTTGTTCAAATTCGAGAGTAGAGGGGATGCATACAGAAGGGTTGAAAGAAGGTGAGATCGAGCTATGGCAATTTTAGCTGGAGGGGTTAGGAAGGCTTTTATTCTGTAAAGTGACCCTAGTTTTTTATTGATGGTTTTGATAGTTTGGTTAACATGTAGGTCAAATTTGAGATTATTGTCTATGATGACACCTAATAGTTTTGTAGATGGGTCAGGGGAGATTATTGTGCCATCATCTGATTTTATAGTAAAGGTGAAAGCGGTAGACCTACGTGTTGGTGAAAATAACAGCATTGTAGTTTTTTGGGATTTAGGATCAGACGATGTTCAGTAAGCCAGTTTTCTATTGTATTAAAGATGGTCTGGGTAGCTTACCATAACTCTACTGAAGATGTGGCTGAGCAAATCAGAGTAGAGTCATCAGCATATTGGATACAGCTGACTTTTGGGATGACAGTATAAAGGTCGTTAATGAAGATGGAGAACAGCAAGGGTCCTAGTATAGAGCCTTGTGGTACTCCGAGGGTGTTAGGTAGAAGGTTAGAGAGTTTGTTCTGCCAGAGGACAGCCTGCTGTCGACCATTCAGGTAGGATTGAAACCATTGGAGGGCTTCAGTATCTAGACAGAATGTTTGCAGGGTGTGGATTAAAAGTTGGTGATCAACCATATCGAATGCCTTGGAAAGATCCAAAAAGAGGGCTGAGGATATATAATTATTGTTGCAATTATGGTTTATGGTGTTAGTAAAGGCTAGGAGGGCTGAAGTAGTGCTGTGATGAGGACAGAAGCCATGCTGAGTGTCTGCCATAAGGTGATTTTGGATTAGGTGGTGCATGAGTTGTCTATGAATACATTTTTCCATAATCTTTGCAAGTGGAGAGAGTATAGCTATTGGCCTATAATTGGAGAATTCAGTAGAGCTGCCTCCTTTGTGAAGTGGGATTACATAGGATATTTTCCAGATGGTGGGAATTTTAGCTTCTACTATGGTTCGATTGATTAGTACTGAGACGGGGTAAGCAATACCATCAGCTGATTTTTGTAGGTACTCGGCAGGGAGTTGATCAGCAGAAAGTAGTGGGTTTTAATTTTATGATCAAGGTACGGATAAGTGAAGTGGCGACTGGTTGGAAGCTGAACACAAGTAGGTTTCTATGGGTGCTACTTTCAGGACCAGGGGAGCTAGGAGGTAGTTGGCTAGCTAGGGCTTGAATTGTCTCAGTAAAGAATTGGTTAAAACTATCAGAAACATCTTCAGGGGGTTTATCAATAGTAGCAGCAGGGATTGGGGTTGAAGTTTGTCCAGGATGTAGTAGATGATTTAAACCTGCCCAAAACTTCTGAGGGTTATTTTGATTTACTGTCTGTAAATTACAGTAGTATTGTTTTTTGTCTTGTAAAATTGATTTTTTGGTTTCGTTCCTGGATTGCCTGTATTTAATGTGATCTTGAGGGTCTTTAGTAGAATGCCATAAAGCCCATGCTTTGTTTCTAAGGGTAATTTTGAGTTTAGACTCTATAGAAAGCCATGGTGCAGTTTTTGTCTTGGTTCTCTTTGAACGAACAGGTGCATGCAAATCAAGGATCTCAAGGAATTTGTTGTTAAAATATGCTACTGCTTCCTCTAAGAAGAGGTGTTTTAGAATAGACCAATTACATGAGTTTAGTTCTTGTTGGAATTTGGCAGGGTCAAAGTTTTTATTTTTCTAACCTTTCTGAGTAAGGGTTGTTGGGAATTAATGGTTTTGTGCTTAATTACATATGTGAGAAGTTGATCGCTTAGGCCATTAAGGAGGGTATCAGAGGTGTACAATTGGGGGTGACTGTTTATGAGTACCCAGTCAAGTATACTTTCTTTTTGGTTGGGTTTACCTATCCTGGTAGGGGTGGATATGATTTGTGTAAATGCATGCAGGTTAATATGGGTGGTTGGGGATTCTAAGGAACAGGTGCCCCAGTCTATGTTAAAGTCTCCAAGTAGTAGGGTTTCTTGGGGGTAGTGACATGATAACCAGTGCAGGATATCTTCAAATGTAGATATATTGTTACCTGGGGGAATGTACATACATATGATGTTAATGCATTTATTTTTATTAAGTTGCAATTTGGTGGCAAGAATCTCAGAGTTATTAATCTGAGAAGGTTGTATTAGATCTATGGTGACATTCAACTCAGATTAGTACAGCTACCCCACCCCCCTTCCTCGAAGCATGATCCAGCCTGTGTATGTTGTACCCAGGTGGTAACACTTCATTGTCTTTAGTATTAGGTTTTAACCAGGTTTCAGAAAAACAGAGAATCTCAGGGGAGTGGACATCCAGAAGTGCATGCAATTCATGTACCTTGTTATTAATGCTTCTAATATTGAGATGACAGACTAGGAGAGAGTTAGTTGGCCTATTAATTGTAGGTTTGTAGCTTAGATTACAAGTAGAGGGGGTATGTGTATCTGAAGTGAGTGGGCCAGGGTTGGGGTGAATATCACCACCAAGTATTAGGTTGAGTCTGTACTTGGTGGTGAACTTCAGGAATTTGTTTATTAGTTTGTGGTAGTGTTTGGATCTAGAGCTAATGTGCCTGGGGTTGAGATGATAGACTGAACAAGATGTTGGATAGGATCTGGTACTGTAAGTATGGCTGAAGGTGGAAGGATTTACAGCTGGGGTGATAGCATGGCCTTTTGGGACCTGAAATCCCATAAGAAACTTGTTTTCATACAAGGTAAGGAGGTATGGTGTGAACAAGAGGGGTGTGAACAAGAGGGGTAGTAAAGAGGAGTATATCATTATATGTGATTCAGCTAGTGAGTGAAGGAACTGTTTTACCTGGTGATGCAACACCAGAAGATAGAGTGGTGAGGTAAAGGTACTGGAAGGGGGGATGGGAGAATGCCAGATGAAAGCTAATAGGTGCTATTAAATGTAGGTAGTAGAATAGGGGTGGGTGGAATTATCCCAGATGACAGCAGATAGGATCTAGAAAGTGGGGGAGTGGCTATAGTACTATAAATTTAGAGGTACTGGGGGCGGGAGGAAATTGGGGGCAGGGAGGGGAGCGAAGAGAGCCCGAGCGTATATATATATATATATATATATATATATATATATATATATATATATATATATATATATATATATATACACACACACACACACACACACACACACACACACACACACACACACACACACACACGCACACACACACACACACACACACACACACACACACACACACACACACACACACAAAAAAGCCCCTACTTGTAAAATAGGCAACCTCAGTAATCACATGTCACCCACTCACTGAATTAAATTGTCTGGAAGTCAAAATATCTGAAAAAAATCATAATAGAGATGGATTCATCCATGTAATTTCCCACCACCAAAAGGACCATCAATAAATCAACAAACAACTGCTCGGCAAAAAGTAATCAATAAGCAAACCATAAACTATAATGCTACATACTGGTGTAAACATATTACTTGTGCCAATCCCCAGGTTAATACATACCAAAAGATTGTTTCAGAGCTTCAGCTATGTACAAACAGCTTTCTCCTAAAAACTTAACTCGATATTTGTCTTGCTGTAATTAAAAACATTTTTTTTTTATAGTTATAAGTTTATTCTGTACCACAATGATTCTCACTTACGAGATGTAATCTCTGCCATATTGTATGAGTACTACAACCATAATTTGCTGTCTCTCTCTCATGTATTATATTGTTTTGTGTTATTTTTGGAGCTTTTCTCCCCTGGCCTCCGCTGAAAATGGACCTGTGCCCAGTCGGACTTTCCCGGTAAACAAATGTAAAATAAAATAAATAAAAATTAACTTCCCTCCAATCTGAAGCCATTTGACATTCAGACATTTTAATTTGTGCAGAAGTTACTCACAGACTGACAGTTTACTGAGCTGTAATGCTGACCTTCGCTTTTGAAAAAAACTAATTCCCAGACTTTGTCAATAGCTCAAAGTGTAGAGAGGATTATTTATTTATTTTTGGAAAACATCTTTAAAACTGTTAAATTGATTACACACCCAGAAACACAGAAAAGTTATTGTGATTATGTAAACCACAGACTGCTGCAAGAAATCAAAGTCACATTAGCACTCTATGCTTATGTCCGAACAGATGAATCATACCGTTCAATTCCAAAAGAAGTAAAGTAGCTTAATAAGAAGGTTATTTGCAAGGTTGCATGGCAGTTTATATTGGAAATAAGCAGAGATATTAAAAAGGCTCTGTTTTTCATAATTATGCCGAAAAGTCTTCCAAGGTAAATACAACTTCTGATTTAGTATGGAACCATACCTCTCAACCATAGAGCAAGAAATCTGGACAAAGCGAAAAGTAAAAGTGGGACACAGGCCCAAAAATAGTTATGCATCACAGACACCATTGAAACAACTGTAGCTGCAAACATTATACATCACTTATAATCTTTCTATTCCATTATTGTCATTTAAACATTATATGGCTCACTCAGTCCTGCCTTCTTTTGCATCAAAAAACCATGCTTTGAAATGACAAATGCATTAAAATAATACATAAAACACATTGCATCAACATCCTGCAACTTCCTACCTGCAAGCAACCACAGAGCTTTCACTGAAACTAGGGCTGCTTGTTTTCCCAGAATGACAGCTCTCCCTAATTAAGTCTAATGGTATACAATCTACCAGTATCTGGACTACCTGAAATAAATTAAATTATGGCCTGTAAACTGAAAGTACACTTTGTTTAATTAAACTATATTTCTAAGCCCACTTAACTATATTTTTTCAGTAACATCCCAATATCCATTTCCAGGTCACTTTACAAGACATTGGCAGTGGTAGACTTGGCATCCTTCAGAACCCCACAGGCCCACGCTAATACATTGCCCATTAAATGTAAATATCCATCCACTGTAAATGGCAAGAGGCTATGTCTTAAAAAATCTACTTCTGGCATGCGTACCCAAGTATTAGGTTTTGAAACAAAGAAACAGTCTCCACAGTCAATAAGTCTCTGTCTTTAATAATCATCTACTGTTGCCGCACACTCCCAACACATAAGCACACACATACACACTAAAATCCCCAACATTTAAAAAATGACATTGTGCCCACTTGATTTGCCAGTATTGATGATCCGCCAAAGCTAAGCTTACTGCTGTCCAATCTACCACTGCTTAGAACCCACCAATGAAAAAACAGTACTAGGTGCTTTTTTGTTTGTCTGAAAAAACAATACAACTTTATATGCTACAGTCCCACATAGTCAGTCCACTACTGATCCATTAACCCTAGGCTGTTGTCTCATTCTTACTCCCTGGAACTGCATTACCTTGGACGACTACTTTTATTTCCTAAGCAAAAGACACAAATTGGAAGATGAGACAAAAATCCAGACATTCTTTGAAAATCCATACAGTTAAGAGGTATGAGTTCATGTTCAATACAACACTCTCCCTGTCAGGAAAGCCACAATTTAATGAAAGTGTACTCTTAATGTATGATATATTTGTGAGCTAACTTGTTTGTGTTCAGTAGGTAGACTGATCATTGTTAGCCTCTTTGTGCATGTGTCTCTCTCTCTCTCTCTCTCTCTCTCTCTCTCATGCACACATATACACACACACACACACACACACACACACACACACACACACACACACACACACACACACACACACACATATCTACTTTCACGCACACAATTCTGCTTTCATGCATGCACTCACTCACTCCGTACTTGCCTATTAACACAGGTAATTGCTGTCCCTTTTAAAGGAAACAGCGGCAAATCCATAGATGAGTCCCTCTTCAGTGAGAACACACACACACACACACACACACACACACACACACACACACTGATTGTTTGGCGCAAAATAATGGCGTAAACACACTGACCCTTTTTTGGCTCAAAAACAAAACTAGAAGGTGCTTTGGCGCATGCGCACACCGACATTAGCGTTACAGGTCAAGGGAGCAAAAAACACAAAACAAAAAAGTGTTTTGGGGCATGCGTACATTGATGTTGCAGTTAGAGATTGAGGGCTGCATGGAAAAGCTCTGAGGGCCGCATGCGGCCCACGGGCCGCAGGTTGGACATGTCTACTTTAGAACAAAGCTGTGTGGGATAATAGATAATACCAGGGATAGTTTTTAAACTACTACTTGAACTCACTGAAAATGTTAGTAGAGCAATAGGTCTAGCATCATGATGCACTTTATAAATAATCAGAAGAATGAAACGCTGTCAGACATTGACTGACTGTAAGGATTTATGATTTACAAGTGCAGGGATAAAACTGAAAGATAGATCAGGGACATTTTGTACAAAAGGGTACAGATAAGATGTATGTCAATGTATTTTGTGTGTGTGTGTGTGTGTGTGTGTGTGTGTGTGTGTGTGTGTGCATGTGCTTGTATGTATATATGTATGCATGCATCTGGAAGACTGAATGA
Organism: Protopterus annectens; assembly: GCF_019279795.1. Classification (NCBI taxonomy): domain Eukaryota; kingdom Metazoa; phylum Chordata; order Ceratodontiformes; family Protopteridae; genus Protopterus; species Protopterus annectens. The sequence goes on from NC_056729.1 coordinate 984,350,375, forward strand.
AGGGGCGTGGCAGTGCCAACGCAGTGCATGAGTCACCAGTGTTGACTATAGCAGTAAGGTGCTGATTTAAGTAACTTTGAGCAATTCAGAGACGTACAAATTATATGTTAATGAAGTCTTTCCTCTTTACAGCTAATATGTCTCTGAATTATTCTTACCACAGATTGATGGGATTCTCTCTGAATCCACAGGATAGACACAATAGTAATTGTATTAAAACTCACTGTTATACCAATTTCTGTTGCTCGGTCATGATTTTGCTACTATACTTAGTTTAACACAAAAAAAAAATCTCTGTTTGCAATGATAGTGAAACAAAATGAAAAAGCAGGATATAAACAGAGTAACCAAGCTGCACAAAAATAAAACTAACAAATGTTAGAATTATCCAGAAACATGGCATTTTCAGTATGTCATTTGCAGAGTTTACCATCATAATGTTATTTTCTACATGCAAATAAGCAAAGCATGTATAAATAAGTGCAGCACAACACACACTGGGTGCAAATCAGTTAAATGGCAAAAATAAAACATGTTAAAATTAATTATAGCAGGAGGTGCTACTTCAGCATAATCAGCTGTTAGTGCAATGACATGTAGTTATATCAAAAAATGGTGGCAGCAGAGCGAGAGAAAGTACAGTTGTGTAAGTTGAACTTAACATAACAGTAGTTATTTCAGTGATTACTGCTGCAGTAGCCATAGCTATACGGGTTATATCCTGTCAAGTATGTAAAAGACGTTCAGTTTTCAAAGCTTTAGGACGTCTTCCACATGTCCAACTGTCAAGAAGCTCAAGATGAGCTGACTAAATGACAAGTTTGGTCACAAAGCCCTTCGTAGCTTCCTTACCAGAAGAGAGAGAGAGGCTAAGCCCTGAAAGAACAATGCTAGAAATAGCAAAAAGTAAGTGTCTATACCCCTGGCATAAAAAAAAAAAAAAACACCAAAAAAACAAGGGCAATGGAGGGACGAAGCAGCTACTGCAGCAGTGATCCTTCGAACATCTACTGTTATGGTAAGTTCACCTTACACAACTGTACTATGTTCTTCATAATTTTTATTTATTTATTTTATTTTACATTTGTTGACCGGGCTAGTCCAGCTGGATATATGTCCATTTTCAGTGGAGGCCCGGGGAGAAAAGCTCCACAAATTACAACAACATAAAAGGTCAAGACAAAGACAATAACAGTATAATTTGGTACATAAGTTTTAACAATTATAGTACAAGCCTAAGATTATATATTTTATATTTCAGTAGGAAAAAGGAAAAATTTATCTAAGAATAGATGAATAAGACTAATACATTTGTATTAGAAATGGTGTAGTACAAATCTTTATAACATATTACAAAATTAGATACACCTAGTAATTTATGATAAGAGATACTGTGGTCTCACAAAAACCTAAGAAAGAAAAACACTAGAGATCAATAGAGTATAGAAGAACAGCAAACAAGGATGGATTTCTAGTGTTATTTAACACATAGGTTGTGATACTATATGAAGGTGTTTGATCATTCCACTGTATATACTTATTTACATGAGAAAAAATCCTAAGGAAGGTTAAGCTCACTAAAAATTAGTGAGACAACACAAGATCATGATAGGCTAGGAATTGTGGTTGTCTAGTTAATAGTTAGGTACTTAGTCTGGGTTAACACAGGGGCATAGCCAGTGTGATTTGAGGTAGGGTTTAAGCTTGCTTTTAAATAAGCTGACAGAGGATATTGAGGTTAGCTGGCTTGGGAGGATGTTCCAGGCTTTACCTACTGTATTGGAGAACAAGGTGTCACCAGCTAAGTTGTTGGATTTTGATATTTGTACAAGTAGGATATTAGCTGAGCGTAAGGTCTTGAGGTTGTTATAGGGGATGACTAGGGATGTAAGTATGGGTGTATTTTGAGGTAAATACAGGATCTTATGGGCTACTATTAATTGATTGAAAAGTATTAAATTTGGCAGCTCTAACCATCCTAACTGACTCAGATTGATACAGTGATGAGTTCTATAGGAGGACCCAGCTGCAAATCTGGCAATATTGTTGTAGGAGGATGTAAGTTTACTCAGATTACTTCTACATATTTTGGTATAGATAGGGGAGGCATAGAGCAAGGTAGAGATGAGGTGGGTACGAGCAATAGTAACCCTGGCTGGAGGTGTAAGAAAGGGTTTTATTCTATAGAGGGAACCTAGTTTCTTGTTTACTATTTTATGGTGTTATTAATGTGAGGTTCAAAGGACAAGTTGTTATCTATTAGTACCCGAGTAGTTTGGTGGTTGGTTCGGAGATATTATAGTTCCATCATTTGAAGTAATAGTAAAGTTAAGTGGGAGGTTCTGGGTGGGGTAAATAGTAGCATTTTGTTTTTTGGGGTTAAGGATAAGACGTCTTTGTAGGAGCCAGTTTTCAACTGTACTAAAGGTCATTTGGGTTAGTGACTGAAGTTCTGATTGAGAAGCAGCAGCTCATATGAGTGTGGAGTCGTCAGCGTATTGGATACAGTCAGCTTGAGGAATTACAGAATGAAGGTCATTTGTAAAGATGGAGAAGAGTAATGGGCCTAATATAGATCCTTGCGGGACCCCTAGAGTGACTGGGACGTGGGAAGATAAAGTATTTTCCCATAGTACAGCCTGTTGCCTGTTATGTAGGTATGATTGGAACCACTGTATAGTATGGTTGTCCAATGACAGGTTTTTGAGTGTGTCTATAAGGAGGTGGTGATTCACCATGTCAAATGCTTTGGACAGATCAATAAAAACAGCTGAGGATAGAATATCAATATTACGATTGCTGTTAATATGGTTAGTGAAGGATAAGAGAGCAGAGGTGATACTATGAAATGGTCTAAAGCCATGTTGACAGGGTGCTAATAAATTGTGATCGAGTAGGTAGGTTAACAGTTGTATGTGTATACATTTCTCCATTATTTTGCCAAAGGAGATAGAATAGCTATGGGCCTATAATTGGACAACTCTTTGGAGTTACCGCCCTTATGCAGGGGAATTATGTGAGAGACTTTCCAGATTAGGGGAATAGATCCTTCAGAAATAGTTCTGTTAATGAGGATGGATATGGGGTAGGCTATGACTTTAGCAGCTTTTGCAGGTATTCTGCAGGTAATTTATCAGCAGAGAGAGTAGTGGGTTTAAGTTTCTGTATGAGGTTACAGATAAGTGAAGTGGGCACTGGCTGAAAATGAAATTGATGAGAATTATTGGTAAAGGTTGTGGCAGAGCCTGGGATGCTAGGTGATAGCTGGTTGGCTAGGGAATGTATGGTTTCAGTGAAAAAAGTATTAAATGAGTCTGCTATTTGGATGGGATTGTTTTGATCAGAGCCAGAGGGAGAGGGAGTACTTGAGCATCCAGGGTGTAGGAGGTTATTGATACCTCGCCAGAATTTTTGGGGATTATTTTGGTTGGTTTGTTGTAGTTGGTAGTAGTAGTTTCTTTTATCGGCTAATATGGCTTTTTTTGTTTCATTTCTTAGCTGTCTGAATTGCAGGTGGTCTGAGGAGCTTTTTGTTGAGCGCCATTTGGCCCATTGTTTATTTCTTTGGAGGATTTTTTGTTTGGTCGTTTTGGTGAGCCATGGTGCCGGTTTGGTTCTAATTCTAACTTTGCGTAATGGGGCATGGCTGTCTAAAATGGTTAGAAATTTAGAGTTAAAGTATTTCACAGCATTATCTATTGGGAGGTATTTCAGGGGTGACCAGTCACAGGTGACTAGTTCAGCTTGAAAGTGAGCAGGGTTAAAATTTTTGGTAGTGCGAATAGTTCTACAGATGGCAGAGTTTAGGATGACAGTTTTTGTTCTGATTAAATAGGTAAGCAAGTGATCACTTATGTCCTCAGGGAGGGTGCCTGTTTTATAGTTTAGTTGGGGGGTATTAGTGAGTATCCAGTCAAGGGTACTAGTTTTGTTGTTAGTTTTATTGGTGCGGGTTGGGGATGTTATAGTTTGGGTAAAACCATATAAAATGGATAAAAATAAAACTAAAAACGAAAATCCAACAGAAAAGTAGAAATGAACCAGGCAGTAATCAACAAGGTTGCACGGACTGTTTATTGTAGTAAGCGCTTTCGGTCGAGGTAATCCCCCAACCTTCATCAGACATACACGAAATAACAACCATAATCCCTTCTTTTAACATATGGCTTAATGAGATTCCATTTTAGTTAATTGAATAATTCATTAATTATACTTAAAGGACCCAGCTATAAATATGCTGCATAAAATGAATGCAAGAAGGCTGTAGTTTTTCCCAACAAAACAACAGAATAAATAAAACCATGAATATTGTACATATAAATGAATATTGATATAAAATACATATAAGCCATAATTTCACTATAGGTTAATGTAAAAATATATAAATATATTAGTTCATAATAAAATGACATCACTTTAAATTAAAACATTGAATTGATTGAGCATAATAAATTGTCAACCCTACACTATAATGTCATATTTTACTCCAATGTTAAAATTCATTTTTAGCAGCATTTGAACAATATAAATAAAACAAAATAACACAAACTTGCACCAAACAAGAAAAAGTTAACACTCGCCAATGAATATCCTACTTGTAACGATATTATTATATAGATTATATTGTACTATATTTGTTTAGAAGAACAAGAATTATTATGGCAAATCAGAACGGCAGCCTATATTTCTCCAGGTCTTAATGAGTATGCATCATTAAAAAGCATACTAAAATTAAAGGCATTAATGAGGTGATGTTAGTGTAGTTGGCTAGGTTCATGGAATAATTATCTATGATTATCAAACAAATATAGTACAATATAATCTATATAATAATATCGTTACAAGTAGGATATTCATTCATTAACTAAAATGGAATCTCATTAAGCCATATGTTAAAAGAAGGGATTATGGTTGTTATTTCGTGTATGTCTGATGAAGGTTGGGGGATTACCTTGACCGAAAGCGCTTACTACAATAAACAGTCCGTGCAACCTTGTTGATTACTGCCTGGTTCGTTTCTACTTTTCTGTTGGTAAAACCATATAAATTGATATGAGTAGAAGGCTGCTCAGATATACAGGAGTTCCAGTTAATGTTAAAATCTCCAAGTATAATGGTTTCTTGGGGGTAGTTACTTGAGAGCCAGCTGAGGATAGCCTCTAATGTGTTGATGTTATTGCCTGGGGGAAGATAGACGCATGATAGATATATGGCTTTGCTTTTGTTAAGCTGAACCTTAGAAGAATTTCTGCATTGTTGCAAAGAGGAGGTTTGGAGTCTAACAAGGTAACTTGTAATCCATTCTTATAAAGTATGGCTACACCTCCTCCTTTTTTAGTGTTACGGTCACGTCTTATGATATTATAGCCAGGGGGTAGAACTGCACTGTCTTGTATTGATGGATTAAGCCATGTTTCAGACAGACAGAGGATGTCAAAGGAATAAACATCAATAAGGGCATGCAGGTGAGCTATTTTGTTATTGATGCTACGAATATTAAAATGAGCTATCAGGAGAGAGTTGGGGGGCTTGGTAAGTGTCTGTGTGATTGAATTTGTTGGTGTATCAGGCTGTGTAGCTGTGATAGTGGTAGGACCTGGGTTAGGGTGTATATCACCATCTAACAGGGAGTGGACCTGAACTTTTAGGATGAGTTGTAGAAGTTTAAAAATCAGGTTCTTATTTTTTCTAGCTAGTGGGTTACATTGAGAGATATGATGGAGTCTATGAAATATGGCTGCTGAGTACTTAGCTGAGCTGGGGAGGTTGCTAACACTATGAGTGGAGCTGGGGGTAAGGACAGAGGTGTGTGTGATGTGGGTATGCAGTCCTAGGAATCTATGGTGTTCGTAGAGAGTAAGTAGATAGGGAATGATAAGTATAATTAGGAGTAGTAATAAAGGTAAGGGTTTACAGGATCCTTGAGCCATTTGTTTAGGTTAAGGTGGTTAAATGTAGGGATATTTGTGGATAGAGTGGTAGGGTAATGGATAAAGGTAAATGAGTGATGGTTCTTTAAGGGGGAGGAGATAGGGGTAAAGTGAGAATATAATGATCCCTGCTACAGTAGCCTTAGCACTGTGGGTAGATTACCATAGCTAACTACATTTTGGAGGTTAAGGAGAAGGGTCCAGGAGTCCCTGAAGAATGGTCCTGGCAAAGCATGATCCAGACCTAGAGAAGGAATCAGGCTTGTAGTGCTTTATAAAAGTATGTAAAGAGAACTAAGTAGCAGCTTCTAGAATACTTCTAGAATCAACCTCTTTTCAAAAAGCCATAGAAGAAGCCAAGTTCCTTGTATAAAGGACCTTGCCCCTGCTTGGAATACCTTTGTCATGATGAGTATATGTTAAATAAAAACAAATGATAACAACACAGGAGGCTCAGATGCAAAAGTTTACTAGTGTACACCAGGAGGCAAAAAACCATACAAGTACAGAGTTTTGTCTGACATGATGCAGGAAATACACAATTTTATATATTCTTACATTCAAGCTGTGCCCACCTTACTGACGTGGTTAGTCACAGGGCATCTACATCACTATGGTCTACAATATTCTATTCATAAGAAAAAGCTGATGTTATACATTTTAAAAGTTTTCCCATGGGAATAATACAGCCTTGCAAAGCACCTGGTTCGTTATAATGTCTTTTTGTAAATGTTACTCTTCCAAGGTCTCAGGCTTGCTTGAATACAATAGTTGGTTCAATTTTCTTGCAACTTTACTTTAGCAGCTGTGTCTTATCTCTGATACATTCACAAGGTCAATTATCTCAGAGGAAGGAATAAGAATATTCAATGCTTTATACATTTAATTTTCCTGACCCAGCAGATAATCATTAGTGAAAAACATAAGCTTGCTGAGCTGGCTACTGCCAGGGTCAGAGTTCAAATACACTGCAGCTCCAAAGCTTCAAGCAATTACATGTAAAATCATTCTTATTGCCATATTGTAAATAGAATAAAATGCATTATATACTATTTGCTTTTAAACTAGCACTTTATACATGTCCAAATACATATTTTTCTAACATTTTCCTCCCTTTTAATACTTTTTATTTTATTCAGAAACATAAACAATGTTATATTGTCTCCTAGCCTTTTCCTTTAAGGACTTTTAACTAGGCAAGTCATTTAGTTTATATTTTGGAAAAAGTTTCGTCTGGAATCAATAGTTTCAATTCAATGTCTTGGTACAAAGTTTCAGTTACAGATATATCAACAAAATTTTTGACTAATTATTTCATACAGGGGATTTCACAACAGACACATGCTCCTAATAGGAGCAGATCAACACAAATAGCAATTAAAATATTCATTAGGATAGAACCCCACCCACCAAACAGACTCTGCAAAAAGTTCATCAGTGGGTTTGGGCCTGGTTTAGTCATGGCCGATACCTGCTGTATTACCTCTAGGTGATCATTAATCAAGAGCCATTCGATTTTGTAGCACAACAGTTCTCATTGCATTCAGTTCATCAGTCACTAGTTCGAGAGCAGAAAAAGTTGCGTTACTCATTACTTCGAGAAGCTTCGACAGTTTTCTTAACTCCCAGATTGATTTGACTGCTCCATATGCTGGAAATATTCCAGCCCAGGATATAACACTGTCACTCAAGTCCATATGAGTCAATTTTTCTTTATCTTTCGCGGAATGATGGTTCTTTTAACCAGCTTCGATTTTTCCCATTGGATTTACAGGTTTTTCGATTGGATCTTCAGGTTTTCGGGCTACATCTCTTACATTTTGTATCTTACCTAGAGGTAATTCTGCAGTATGCCTTATAGCCGGAACCAGATAACCCAAAAAACAACTGCCGAACCAATTCTCAGGTAGCCATTTGTATGCCTTTTTTCCACAAACAAAATAACAGTTTTCTACTTTGGTACTGATGCGGGTTAGTTCTGAATGAAACATTTTTTTGTCTATAACAGACAATTGTTTATGCAAGACAGGATTTCTTTGCACTTCACTTAATGTTGTTTTTATTAAGCTCAAATATGAATCATAATTTGCGTTACAAATAGTGCTTTTATCTTTAGTTTTAATATAGCATTTATAAGATATAGTTATGTTACAGTTACTCCAACCCACTTGGAGTGTGTTATTCTTATAAAAACATACAATTCCCCTCTGTGTAATAGGCAAATACAATGCAATTTTGTCCTGTGATCTTACAGAACCTGTATCGAAAAGTAAATTTTCCCAAGTCTCATTTATCCCCAAGGGGACAGCGGACATTAACAGTCCTCCATATGCTGTTGGTATGGCAGTACAAACCCAGCAATTTGAAATGTTCATAGTCTTTACATATACACGCTTCATAGCTAGGTATGTGTTAAAGTTTGGATGCCAGTCTATAGACAGTTCATCACGTTTCTCCACTTTCACTTGTGTGGTTATATGTAGGAAGAACCACAACAAAAGGAAAGTCATCACAATCATAGTCAATAAATGCATAGTTAGCAAGATGATTAAACAATATCTTCAGGGTTGATTTGTATTTTTACTCATTTCGCTCTTGGCCATCCTGCCTTTGTTGTGTGTCAGTCACAAAATGTTTATCAAGCTGAAAATTTTTTACCGGTTTACAGTGCGTCAGGTGGACCCAGGACGACCTCTCAGCAACTTTGACTGCAGTAGGCGTCGCCAACAGTACCTGGTATGGTCCTTCCCACTTTGGACTCGCCCAATTCTTCCTCTTTGTGACCTTCAACCAAACCCAGGACCCTGGGGTCAGCACTGCTTCCAATGGTCTGGTCTGTCTTTTATTTGAAAAAGAGTTCAACTGCAAAACAGTTTGATTTGATAACAGTTTCCTCATGTAATTAGCTAATGAGCTGTCAGCCTCTAGCTCCGCAGACATGAGAGCTTTCCACTGTGGCACATAATATGCCCTTCCAAATATCACTTCAAAGGGGGTCAAACCCTTTACATTTAGAACTGTTCTCATGCTCAGCAGTGCCAAAGGCAAACAGCAAATCCAATTCTTCTGTGTATTATCTATCAATTTCCTCAACTTACTTTTTAAAATTCCATTGTATCTTTCCACCAGTCCTGCAGACTGTGGGTGGTAAGCACAATGATTCTTCAAGGAGATCCCAAAGAATCTCCCAAGTTGGTGAATCGTCTGATTCACAAAATGTGTCCCATTGTCACTATAGATTCTTTCCGGTATGCCAAATCTAGGAATTATTTCTTTTATTAGGGCCTTTGCCACTGTTGCTGTATCCGGATTTTTAATTGTAAAAGCTTCTACCCATTTGGAAAACATGTCTATAATTACTAAACAGTATTTTACCCTTCACATTTGTTCAGTTCTATGAAATCCATACAGATAGTATGGAACGGATATGGTGGTATAGGAAAACTCCCTTGCTTGGGTTTGAATGCTCCTTGTGCATGATGTTTGTTACAGATATGACATGCTGTACAAAATTTTTGTGTAAAGTTTGTGAATCCGTATGTTTGGAATATTCGATTTACTAACTGTACCATCCCCCCTGTTGAGACATGGCACTGCCCATGGCTCAACAATGCTGCATATCTAAATAAATTAGACGGCAATATCGTTTTTTTCTCTTTGGAGTTATACAGTCCATTTTCGAGGATTGCACCTCGTTTCTCCCATTTTTGTTTCTCAGCTTTTGTAGTTAATGTCTGCATCGTTTTTAACATTTCTAAATCTAAAATCTCAGAGGGTTGTAATTTCTCGGTTAAAAGTAAAGTTTCTGAGTCTGAGGCTGCTTGCTTTGCAGCTGCATCAGCTTTTGCATTTCCTTTTGAAATTGCATCCTGTTGTTTTGTATGAGCTAAACATTTACAAATAGCTACTTTAGTAGGTAACTGAATGGAATTTAACAAGTTCAAAATAAGTTGCGCATGATTAATCGGTTTGCCAGTAGATGTTATTATTCCCCTATTTTTTCATTGTTGTGCAAAAACATGCACTGTAGAGAAAGCATACTGACTGTCAGTATATATGTTCACACATTTATTTTTCACTAGAGTACAAGCCCGTGTTAAGGCTATCAGTTCTGCTGCTTGAGCAGACAGGTTATGCTGTAAGGGTTGGGCTTTTAAAATCTTTGTATTTGTGACTACTGCATACCCTACTAGATTTTTCCCTGTAGGACCCTTTCTGCATGAACCGTCGACATAAAATGTCACCTCGGCATCATCCAAGGGCATATCAGTAAGGTCTTGTCTGGGTAAAGTTATTTGCTCAATTTCCTGCAGGCAACTGTGTGGTGTGCCATCCACAGGAGTTGGAAGTAACGTTGATGGATTTAATGTTGTACAACGTTCAATTACCATATGAGGTTGGCTCAGCAGTATGGTCATACATGAAAGATGTCTAGCAGGAGATAGATATGCTATTTTCTCTTGCAGTAAAATTATTGCGACTGCATGAGGCACTCTCAATGTGAGAGGGTGGAACAACACCACTGAGGCCGAAGCCTGTACTGCCATTGCAGCTGCGACTACTGCTTGCACACAGTGAGGCAATGATCGTGCCACTGGATCTAACTGTGATGAATAGTAAGCTATGGGGCGTTGCTTATTCCCATGCTGTTGCATCAAAACTGACGTCATGTATCCCTGCTTACAATTTATGGTCTGAAAAAATCTTTTGTGGTAATTTGGAAGTCCTAAAACTAGAGATGAAGCTATCAATTGTTTTAGTCTGCAGAAAGCTGTTTCTGCTTTAGGTGTCCATTGTAATACATCTTGTGCTGCCATTGGTGTTTTATATATTAAATCAGCCAGTGGAGCAGATTCTAAAGCATAGTTTGATATCCAGCTTCGACAAAAATTAGTCGTTCCCAAGAAGGACATCATTTCCTTCTTGGTTGCTGGTTTGGGTGCCTGTAAAATCGCTGTTTTTCTGTCTTCGTCTAATATTTTACCTTCATTGGATATTACATATCCTAGGTATCTAACCTGTTTTCTCCAAAGTTGTAACTTACTTTTGTTTACTTTGTGTCCTTGTGCTGCTAAAAATTTCAATAATGCTATCGTATCTTCCCTGCATTGATGCTGGGTAGGGGCTGCTAGCAAGATGTCATCTACATAAAGTAGAATCTGACTACCTCCTGGTGGAGTAAACCCTGCCAGGTTGCTTGCCATTTCTTGTGCAAATATCATTGGACTTTCACAATATCCCTGCGGTAGCCGAGTATAGGTATATCTTTTACCCTGAAATGTAAATGCAAACCAATACTGGCTATCAGGATGTATAGGTATTGAAAAGAAAGCATTGCTTATATCTACCACAGTAAAATATTTTTGTTGTGGTTTTAAATTATTCAACAAGGTGTGTGGGTCTGGCACCGTAGGTGCTCTGGGTATTATTGCATTGTTTACAGCTTGTAAATTCTGTACCGTCTGCCATTCCCCGTTTGCTTCTTTAACAGGAAATAGAGGGGTGTTACATGGTGAATCAAGAGATTCTACCAGTACTCCTTCCTTGAGTAATGCTGCTATTATAGGCTTGATTCCTTGCTCTGCATCTTTCCTCAAGGGGTATTGTCTTTTTTGTGGTCTAAATGTTGATTTTGGTGTAATAGTTACTGGTCCTGCTGTTTGAATAAGTCCTACATCTGATTTACCTGTTGACCAAAGAATATCTGGTATATCACACAAGGCTTTTTCTTCTTCTTCTAATAAGAATGCTAATCAGCTGTCTTCACTAGTTTGTAAGTGTACAGCTGGATGTGTCTTTGTTAGCCAATTCAATTTCTGTTTTTGTATTCCCTGTTCTGATAATTCTAAATCAGTTTGTTTTTCCCATTTTGTTACTTTTTCTCCTAAGTCTGCCCATCTCACATTCTTATTCTTTGTCAAGCTGACATGTGGTAGTCTATTAGATTTGTACAGTGTCATGAATTCCTGAGGTAGTGAACAGCTTACCACACTGTTTCCCTCAGTATCCCAATACAAGGTTCGTAATACTAATCTGTTAGCAGGATTTTTGAACAACTCTTGCTCATATTCTTTATCAGGTCCTGGCATGCTACAGTAGTATAGAGTACAATGTAACAAATGCTGTTGGTCAGTGTTAAGGGAGGGGGCCTTACAGATGGCTACATTCATCAGTTCTCCAGTTACTGCCCCTGGACCAGTCGTAACTAGGTCCTGGCTGTACCAGTAAAAGGTTTCACCCTCCGGTCGCACCACAAAAGTATCCATTTGTCTTTGTGCTTCCATACCCTGCATAGTGGGAACTACCGCTATGCCAAATATCTGCATAAGATCTCTTCCCAGTAAGTTTACTGGACATTTTGCAGAAACTACAATTTTACTTTTCTGAGTCATGCCTGAAACAGGGTCAGTTATTGCTATATCATGGGAGAGTGGCTCCCTATATAGCTGTCCATTTGCTGCTTTTACTAATATATAGTCAGGTGATTCAGAATATTCTGGTAACTTTGAAGGGTGTATCAAAGTTCGTGACGCTCCTGAGTCACACAAGAATTTCACTTCCTTTCCTTCCACCAGAAGTGTAACTTCCGGTTTTGTGTCTGCCAAATAGAGCTCCAAGCTCAGTAATGCCAAATCTAAAATTTCACTTTCTTCATCCTCTACATCTGCTTGCACTTCCTCTGTTCCTTCCACTACATTTACGTTTGCCCTTTGTTTGTTTTCCTTCCCTAATGATTTCTGATTTTCATCACTATCATATAGTCAGTCCTCATCACCTTTATTTTCTGTAGTCACCTTTTTATTTAGCCTGCAATCCCTTGCTAAATGTCCTTTCTTGCCGCACTTAAAGCACTCACCTTTCTTTTTTCTCTCTTTAAAATTTTCTGACCTTTTGTCAGATTGTCTATTTCCCTGGGTATTTTTCTTACCCTTTTTACCTGACTGTACTACAAAGACATCTGCTCCGTCTTCAGCTGTGAAGACCTGTGTCTTCTTTTTTTTACTATTAAAGTGTCTTTCAGCATGTCTGGCATATTCAAGTAAGGCTTATAGCCTACTTGTTCGATGATCTATCATATGCTTTGTAATAAAGCTACTGATAGGTGCAATGCAACCCTTCAAAAACGCATTTTTCAGTTGCTGTTCATACGAGGTATCATGTGTCTGATTTTCAGGAATAGCCATACCACTATGGTTATTGAAACATTCCAATAATCTACCATAGTACCCATCTACAGTTTCATTTTCTTGCTGTATGCATTGATTAATGCAAGTCCAATCTGCTCTAGGTTTCCATTTTTCAGAAATTCGGTATGTACGACCTTTTACTCTGTTGTCTAATTCTGCGTCACTATGTGGGAGTGGTTTAAGCTCTGCATTACGAGGATTCCAGGTGCCACAAATCATGTGCCAGTCTGGACCCACAATCTGTCTAACTACCTTTTCTACTTCTTCCCCATTCAAGTGGTAACTTAGTCTTATACCTTGTAAATCTTGTAAAAACTTTGTGTAATTAACTTTTGGATGAGGGATTCCCTCTGTAGCTTTCCGAATATCTTCCGGTGTCCATGGTCTATATACTAGAAGAGTTGGGTCCTGCTCTTCCTGTCCTGCCTGATGATTTGGTACCTCGATCAGTGGACAGATTTCTTCCTCACTCTCTTCTAGTGTATTTTTCCCTATTTGATATGTCTGTGTCCCCAAGTGTTTTACGTGTCCTGGACCTAGTTTCAATAGGATCTCTAACAAATGGTTTTAGTACTCTTGTGACTTCAGGATAACGCGGAGGTGGACCAACTTGTCCTCCTGCTTCATATCCTGAAAAAGGCATTGGAGGGGGCGGAGGGGGAGGGGCCGTCGCTATTACTGTATTATTATCCTCTTTGTCTAAAAATAATGTTTTTGCATTTTTAGTTTTCTGTTTCCTTCGGTTTACTTCCTCAATCCACCTGTGTGCTTGAGGAATGCCTAATCGCTGTTGTTTTTTTTGCCTGACCTTCTGCATCAGATTTAAGCTGTTTTAAAAGTTTAACTAATGAAATCTTGTTTAATTTACCATCAAATCCGTATTTATTAACCCATTTTGTATAATACCTTACATTATCAGTCCGTTGTAATTGCATATATTTTGCGTCATCAGTTAGGGGCGGATCTCGCAGTTTTTTAGTGCACTGATTTCCCATTCTAAAAAAAATGTTATGTAACCCTTTTCACCACGTGGTATTTCAGTTCCTTACACAGTTTATCTAGAATAACTGTCTACCTTATTCTGTTTCCCTGATCTCTGACAAAATATACAGTAATTTTCTTTTGTCCCTGATCTGTATAACAAATCTCTGACAATGACATTTACTGTAACCTAGTCCCTGATCTAAAACAGAAAAAAGGCAAATATTTTCCTACCTGAGCCTCCTGGGTCGACCAGTTCGAGACCGCTCTTTGGCCGCAGATCAGAAAGTGGCCAGCCTCTCAAGACGACAATTCAGTCGGAGGTCTTTGTGTTTCAAGAAGAACCGTTTTGGTAACTTCTCCTGCGCAGTATTCGACCACCGATACACTCTGATCTGCAGCTTACCAAGGGAATTCCGGTCCGAAGGACCAAACTGTTAAATAAAAACAAATGATAACAACACAGGAGGCTCAGATGCAAAAGTTTACTAGTGTACACCAGGAGGCAAAAACCATACAAGTACAGAGTTTTGTCTGACATGATGCAGGAAATACACAATTTTATATAGTCTTACATTCAAGCTGTGCCCACCTTACTGACGTGGTTAGTCACAGGGCACCTACATCACTATGGTCTACAATATTCTATTCATAAGAAAAAGCTGATGTTATACATTTTAAAAGTTTTTCCATGGGAATAATACAGCCTTGCAAAGCACTTGGTTCGTTATAATGTCTTTTTGTAAATGTTACTCTTCCAAGGTCTCAGGCTTGCTTGAATACAATAGTTGGTTCAATTTTCTTGCAACTTTACTTTAGCAGCTGTGTCTTATCTCTGATACATTCACAAGGTCAATTATCTCAGAGGAAGGAATAAGAATATTCAATGCTTTATACATTTAATTTTCCTGACCCAGCAGATAATCATTAGTGAAAAACATAAGCTTGCTGAGCTGGCTACTGCCAGGGTCAGAGTTCAAATACACTGCAGCTCCAAAGCTTCAAGCAATTACATGTAAAATCATTCTTATTGCCATATTGTAAATAGAATAAAATGCATTATATACTATTTGCTTTTAAACTAGCACTTTATACATGTTCAAATACATATTTTTCTAACAGTATAAGAAAAGATAGTAATCTTAGACAATCATTTGGAATTGGTCTGGTTTTGACACATGTTTTCCCTTCTTCTTACCTTCACAAGAAATGAGCAGAAGATCTGAAAGATTTAGTTCTGTCAGGATAGTAACTGAGCTGTCTGTGGACATCCAAAGTATGGAGCATCCTTTTCCCGTCATTTATATGTTCAGGAAAGAAAATAGGAGGGGATGGATAGTTTGAATTAAAGTAAACTTAGATGCTGCTTTAGGCATAAAAGAAGTGCTAGTTTTCAAAGAAACCCTCTCCTTGTGAAAAATGAGTTAGGGTTGACTCATCATCAGAGCTTACAACTCAAATACCCTACTTGCAGAGGACAGTGCAATCAATAAAACTATTCTGCATGTTATGAACCTCAAGTCAGCCAGATTAGTTGGTTCAAATCGAGGGACCACCAGTTTACTTGGAGGACTCTTATGCAAGACTCCTTTCAAGAACATTTTGACATATGACTGCCCTGAAAGAGGAGGATCCATGGGCAGACATGCTGAAATATCCAATAAATGATCCCTGATAGAGGAATAACAAAGGCCATAGGAAAGTAACTCACATAAATATTGTAAAACCAGAGAACAACTAGCCCTGACTATGTGTTGGTTATGTTGTTGGCACCAACTAGAAAACCTTTTCCATCTACTAATATATATTTTTCTAGTAGCGGCTTTATTGCTTCCATTAGTACCTGCTGCACTTTCTCAGAAAGCAGGTGCCTAAATGGAATTAACATCCTATCATCCAGGTAGTCAACTGAAAATGATAGATATTGGAGTGTGTCATGCACCCTTGTTCTTGTGTGAATAGATCCAGTGTATGAGGAAGACTGTGTTAATTGCCCTTGGCCACTTCAAAAAGAAGGGAGAACTGCAGTTGCCTATGACAGAAGGGAATCACCACAATAATCTTGGGAGATACCTTCTGAATCCTCAGAAGTACCCTGGATATTAGTGGAAAGGGTGGAAAGGCATACAGGGACATTCGTGCCCAAAGAAAAGTAAATGCGTCTGCCTTCTAGGCCTTCTTGTATAGAGTCTTGGAAGTTAATTTTGCCAGTTGATTGTTCAGAAAGGAGGCAAAGAAGTCTACTGAGGAACTCCCACAGTTGGATCAGACGTTGGAAGACCCCAGGATCATATTTCTATTTGTGAGGGTCTACCTTGGTCTTGCTCAGCTTGTCTGCCACACAGTTTGACAGAATGTAGGATGCCTATAGATTGAGACTAGGCTGGGAATCTACATTTCAAGCTAACATGGCTAATCTGTAAGGAGGGTATGACTTGGTTTCTCCTTACTTGTTGATGTACTACATCACTGTGGTATTGTCTATAACTACTTGAGGAGGTTCCAGTGACCAAACATGGTTCAGGGAAAAGAGTGCCTTGATCATGGCAAGCATCTACTTGACATTTACGTGCTTGCATCTGTCCTTGGTGTCCCACACCCCATGCACTTTTACCCCCCTGAAACAGCCTCCCAAGCAATTTCTATACTGAAGCATCTATTGTGATTGACTGCTTTACAGCAGGGAAGGAGAAGGGAATGCCTTGATTTAAGGACATCTGTTGTCTCTATCAAGTGATTCCTCTTCTGATAAACCCCAATACTTGTATCTGAAAAGATAAAGGGTGCTGCTGTCCAGATCAAAGAGATTTCAGATACCACTGTATCTTTATCACATGGAGTCTTGCCAGTGGTATTATGAAGATCATACATGCCATGAGACCCAAAATCCTGAGGTATTCCCTCACAGTGAATAAAGTCTGAGTGGAAAACCTTAGAAATAAGTCTAAATGAAGATATATTTTTCCTCTGGATGAAAAGCTGTTTGAACTGAAGTACCCAGTTGACATCCCAGAAGCAAACTTCTCTGTGAGGGAGTCAATAAAGATGAATGTTCTCTTGGAATCCCAGCTTGTGCAAGAGATCTCTCACTCAAAAGAGGTATTCCTGACCCTTGGAAAAATGGTCTGTAAAGATAAGCAAGTTGTCTAAGAACAGAAAAATGGGGATACCCTGCACCCTGAAATGAGCTATAACTGGAGCTAGATACTTTGTGAACACTTCTGGTGTAGTGGATATTCCAAAGGGTAAGGCAGAGAACTGATAATATGATCCAGACATACAAAACCTTAAGAAACACCTCAAGTCTGAATAAAAAATAATGTGATAATAAGCATCTTCTAAGTCTAGGGTTACCAGAAAACTTGAAAGAGGAAGAAGTGGCAACAGGTTGTGAAGTGACATCATTTTGAATTTGGGCACTATCACAAACAGGTTTAGGAAAGAAAGATCCAGAACTGGTTTATAAGCATTTTCTTCCCTTGGGACTTGGAACATCCTGGGAAGGGAAACTGGTTCTATCACTTCTTGGGACACCATGTTATGCAGAAGAGGTGAAAGCAAAATAGTCTGTTCTGCAGGACTGAGGAATGAGCCCCAGGAAAGGAGGGTGTAGTTTCTTTTCACTGCCATCTGTAACCCTGATGAATGATTTTCAGACCCCTTTGGTCTGAAACAATCTGTTCCCAAAGAGAAAAATTGAGATTCAGACTTTCTAGAAGAGAAAAGAGCCAGGATGGGAGAGGGTCACAAGGCATCATACCTCTCAACCATACTGAATTCCTTAGTAAATACCGGTTTTGAGGGTAAAATATTGGGGTGCCACGAATTCTCACACGGCCCCTTTAATTTCCAAATTTCCTGGGTTTTTTTATTTTCTTTTTAATTCTTTTTACTCCTGACTTCATCACATGCAGGGCATGCGTGATGACGTCAGCTTCTGCAGACTGGTTTGACAGCACATCTTTCTTCCCCAGTTTGGCTCCTCTTGCAGGTAAAAATATAATTGTAATGGCAGCTTATTTTATTTACTTACAGCTGCAGGCAGGAGTAAATAAATGTTTTACTTATTTAACTGCTGCAAGCACGGCATTTAAATTATTACTTTTATTGTGTGCAACCTATTTAACTCGTGTGTGTGTGTGGGTAAATGCCCCAGTTAGATATAACTGCTGGTTAGAGTTACTCAGACTCAAACCCTGTGCCTTAGGTACAAGGAGCAAGATCCTAACTACTCTACCCATACCACCACCACCTGTGGTTCAAGGAATTAACCACAGTTCTCAACTGTCCAACGTTTTACAGAATGTATGAAATGTTTGGCTCATACTTTTTGTCTGTTCCTCTAAAAATTTGTTGTTTTCTGCAAATCAGTGAGAACTGAATTCACTATATAATGATAGCCATTTAACTTTGTCCTCCTATCTTTCAGGAAATGCATGGTAACACAAAACATTTTATTCTAGCAATGTTTCTAAGATTATACAAGCAATGTTTAAACTGTGCCCCTGGTTTTGGGCTTTTGCCCCCCACCAAATAAATGGTGCCTTTTTCCAGATTTCTTGTGCTGCACAGTTCTTCAGGGGGGAGATAAGTTTAGTGTTGCTTATGCCAAGTCTATTTGTTTTGTTATAAGCAGCACAACAGGTAGAATACTTGCATTTGATGCAGAAGGCTGTGGGTTCTACTCCTACTATTTATAGATGAATTGTTGATACTGTACTGTTAAAGGGGGTGGATGCTGCAGTCCAGAGAATGTCCTCTTTGGTGGAGAACCTGTTATCAGTTTGTCATCCATTCCCTATTGCATTATTTCTAGCTTATCATTTTTTAATGTAATGTATGCAATTTATTCCTCAAGGGCAACAGGCACTTTATTTGCAGATGAAACAATGAAATATTAAGTTGTTTGCAAGTAGCAACATCTTCATTAGTTACAGATCTCACAGATCTCTTTCATGTGGAATTATTTAGATGACTTTTACTTCTGCAGAAGTTGTGCATATTTACTGATTCTGGTGGATTATAGACATTTGAGTAGACATTTATGATAGAAATGTTCTGAACTGGGCAGTTTTGTCATTATTGGTTTATGCATTTTGTTTCATTGCTTACTGGAAAAATGTTCAAAACAATACATTTAAAATGCACTCTAACAACTGTGCTGTATTGTGCAAGGGGCCTATGATTTGAAAACAGCCCAAAAGGTAATCTTTATCCACCACTGGCCAGATGCATTTTCTTTGAATGTGGGTTTCAATGCGGTTTTAATGAATGTGAGTTTCATGGGCAGAGAAGTTTTAATGCTAAGTCTATTTTCATTGTGAGTCTATATTGCTTTGTTTAGCATATGTCTATTAGTGTTTGTGCTATAAAATGTAAAATAAAAGTTTTAAATGAAAGCAGTATGCACATTACACTGTTTATGGTAAATGGGGCAAAATAGCCAAGTAATGGGACACTGGAATGGCTGCAAGGGGCCTCTGGAGCTATATTTTGGTTGTCTGTTCTTCAGTTTGACTTTGAAAGTTAGCATCCCACAATTCCATCAGAGTGGGTGGGAGTTACATAATTATGCATGCAAACTTTATTTTAATCAGCATACAGATTTGTAACTATTTTTCATGGGCCTTTGTCCAGATTTTTAATGTTTCCAGGTTGAGAGGTGTACAAGGCATCTTGAATTCAGACTTGGAGAATCCTTTGTTTTGGGTGGTTTGAGACTTCTTTTTGGGACCTCCTTGCCACTTCATCTTAAATATCTGTTTACCTGAATTCTGTTTAGACTGTTTATTCTTTTTTGTTTTTTTGACAAAATTGGATGAGAAGAAAGAAAATCCTTTGGACGATTTGGTAAAGGAGGGTTGAAAAATCTTAACTCTTCATCATGCTTTATGCAGCATATGGACAAAGCACTAAATCTCTGTACAACAGTAAATTTAGCATCTCATTTTGTACATCATCTGGGAGATTCTGAGAATGCAACTAAGCAAACCTCCTTAAAACCATACCAGTGGACATAGCCCTGGAAGAAGTATCAAACGAATCATGCGAACACTCTAAGCAATGTGTTATGACCTGTGCAATGGAAGAAACTAAGTTATTTAAAGCAGATTTTTCTTCACAAAAAGAAACTGTGGATAAAACATTCCTCATACTTTCATAATATGTCAGAATAAACTTTAACATATGAGCCTGACAATTTAAAATTCTGAAATTTACAGAAGTATACACTTTCCCCATAACTATCAATAATTTTCCCATTATTATTAGAAGGAATAGGATTGGAATTAACTAAGTGCTTATCAGCAGAGGAGTCAACTAAGGCTACAGCTGCTGAGCCAGGTTTGGGAAAAGTATATAAACATTTAAAAGATTGAGGAGCTTTATACATCCTATCTGCATTTTTAGGGACAGCTGCCTAATTATCAGGAAAGTTGTAGACAGTGAGACACATATCCTCTAAAGCAGGCAGGATAGGACAGGAGAATAGGTGCATGTTCTGGAAAATCATTCTTTAGCAATGCATAGTATTTTATAAGGGACTGAGGAACCTCACTGTTCTCCCATTGATAACACTGGTATAGTCCAGCAACAGTCTGAGAGAAACAGAAACCTCAGCAAGGAGAATCAGAAAGTAAGCTTTCCCCTTAGTCTGAATTGGAAATCTGAGGACAAAACCCTGAATCTATCCCTACATCTTCTGGGTCAGAGTCAGAATCTTGAATCTCTTCAGGAAAGAAGGCACCCATTTTTCTTTTACTGGAAACTGTGCTACAAGAAGGATCAATAACCTGAATTAAACCCTGAGCCAGTCCCAATAAATTACTTCTATCCAAAGAAATTTGTGGAGGAGTAAATATATGCTTGATTTTCTGTTTCTTTTTGACAGAAAACTAGGGCCAACCCAGTTAATAATGACAGCCACTACTTCCCAAGGGAAAGGCACAGCAATCTGACACAACAAGGAAACTTTCCCTGATTCCTTTTCCAGGACTGACAAAGAGTGGATCTCCCTTGTTCACTGAGTGAACCCCAACAGCAGCAGAGGATGTGCCAAAGCCCTGGTCCATAGTGGCTGTTATTGCTACACCAGAGGGATATGGGAAAAAGGTGAATGGCCTGAGGTAGAGCAAATGGCCACAGCAGAGTCACCCACCTGTGGCTGAGGCAAACTGCTAGCCTGCTGTGGTGGCAAAAGCTGTTTCTTTAACAGTTTCTTTTTGTGGGTGGAAGAAAGACCGACCATGGTCTGACTTTCTGCTTCATGGTTAAGGCAACGATGGTGCCTCTATCCTATTGTAAACAAGCAACACATGCCAGTAAAACTACAAGTTTACTAAAGTTACTTTTTTTACAGACAAAGCACAGTAAAAAGTATTTTTTAACACTATGGTAGCCTCACAATGGAAAAATAAGCACAGTTTCTCCATAGAAAATATTGTATCTGTTAGTTAGCACTACTTTTAAACTGACAAAAACAAGTGCTCCATTCAAAAGTACATTACAGTTCTAAGACAATCCATTAAAAGACAACACTCTAAGGTTTAAAATAACTTTCCTGAAGAGGATAATAAGAACACATCAGTATAAAATAAGAAAATGGGATTTTCTTCCAAAAGGTAACTTATCTGCCCAGCTAAGGAAAGCACAAGCTGCCTTTCGATCCTCACAACCTCAGAGGAGCCTACTCTTCAGTAGCAGGAAAGCACTAAAGGGCTTTGCAACCAGATTTGTCTTTTAGCCAGCTCAGCTTGAGCTGCTTCACAGTT
The DNA here is from genome assembly GCF_019279795.1 of Protopterus annectens. Classification (NCBI taxonomy): domain Eukaryota; kingdom Metazoa; phylum Chordata; order Ceratodontiformes; family Protopteridae; genus Protopterus; species Protopterus annectens. The sequence goes on from NC_056729.1 coordinate 984,372,242, forward strand.
TGTGTATGTGGAAGATGCCCTGAAGTTTTGGAAGCTGTCTGACAGTTATATCTTTGTCTGAATATAACCCATATTGCTAAGGCTACTGCAACAGTGATCAGTATGAAGCACATCATAACAGAAGATCAACTCTAGCTTTATTTAACTGCCAGTTACCAGACAGTTTACAAATTAGTGGAAATAGTGGAGAAATACAATCGATGAATAAATGAAAACATCTGATACAAGAGAAAGAGAAAAAAATAGATAAAACAGAAAAGACAACAATAAAATAAGTATTAGGCAAATAAACTGTGTGAAAGTTTCAAAGCATGCTAAACCCCAAGTCATGCTAGTATCAAGTAAGTTAAAACCAAAAAGAGGGCTAATTCAAATGAGTGGGACTTTAGACTTCTCTTAAAAGCAGCCAGGGTAGGAGAATCTCTTGACTACCTAGAAAACAAATTCTACATATAAGGACCTTGGTGGCTAAAACCCAGCAATGAAATGTTCTAGGTTATGGGATACAACCACTAAGAGATCTTGTGATGCAAAATTTAAAGGTCTGAAAGACCTATAAACCAGGATATAAGGTTTTCAAGATATGGCTCACTTAGGCCATGAAGAGATAAATAAACCAAATACAAGGACCATGTAAATCAGCCACAGCTTGATCAGTAGCCAATGTAGACTCCACAAGATTAGCGAGATATGGCGGAACTTAGGAACTCTAGCCAGTAATGGGGATGTCGATTTTTCAGTAGTCATAAGCAGACAAGTTCTGAGTTTAAAAGCACTAGTGAGAGGATATTGCAAAAGTCAAGACAGGGGGAGACATGAGCATATAGTTGAGTGGGAAAATCATTATGAGGAATTTAGTTTTTGATCACGGTGTTGTTCCCCAAATGGCAGCATGATGACTTGACTGCAGATAAAATCTGGTCTTTAACCATCAGACTGTCATGAGTAATCACTCCTAGGTCATGTACTTTAGACAAAAAAGACAACATGTTACCACAGAAGAAAATGTCAGGGAACAAGCAAAGACTAATCCCAGAGAGTGGCATGCACAACCATAGCAACAGTCACATGTAGAAAAGAAAGGCAAAGGTAATTATTTTAACTGGCATTAAGCAAGTCATGGTTTATATGCCAGCAAAACATTGTACATTAATCCAGATAAAAGTAGATTAGAATAAAAAGAACACATCTGCAAAGTGGCATCCTATACCTAGTAAAAGAGAAATATAATATTATGCTTTATATAGGACTGTAGGAGGTATGGCATGTTGTAACACATCGAAATATAGCAAGGTATGTCTTTATTCTTAACTAGGTGAAGGTGAGTTTTAAGGGTTTTTCCATTTCTCCATGTTTTCTGACTTTGTAAGACCTTAGAGACAGACTATATAAATATATAGTTTCCTTCCTTGGGGATAACGGGGTATTGGCACACTTCTTATATGTGTGTGATGTTTGACACGGGGGATAAGGTTTTTTTAGGTTCTATGACCTTGGGACTGCTATCGTTCTGTGTTGTGACCTTCCAATGTTTAAGACTTTTAGATTCCCTTAATTATATGCTAATTGACTGACATTTGACTATTCATATAAAATCCTTGACTTTAAATGGCTGAACAGTTTCAACAGTATCAAATTCACACTTTATTCTAATTTTGCAGCTTAAAAATAACATCTCAATAAACAGAAATGAGTTTTAGCAACAGTAAGAGCAACAATACCTCTCTGCAGGTGGATATGCCCTTCTTCCCTCCTTAAATTTTTAATTAACTTTAAGGTAATTAAACCTCAGGTAAAGGGAAAAACACCTCATTGTGAAGATGTAGACTTTTCTTGAAAACTACAAGAAAAAAAATATGCCTTGGCTAGATTTCTGTCATGTAAATTACTTAGTCACAGTGAAGGTGAGTTATGCACGTCCATTGTAGTTGACAATATAAGTGCCAACCTGACAGTTCCCAGTTGCACATTATGATAGCTTGGTTAAAGGTGATAATTCCATTGCTATGGTGTCAACTTGATATTCCGCATGTCTACATAGCAAACCTAAACACATTCTCTTCCATGTGTCACAATGTCTATGGCACAAATGCTATGTTTAATAAAAATGAGCTCCTGATCAATTTCTTTACTTTTCTGGATGCCTAATTCTCATACGACCTCCTTGATCTGAATAGCTCTCCTCAGGAACAGCCCGAAATTGCATGCCTTCTCATAAGACCTCCTTGATCTGATAAGTTCTCCTCAGGAACAGCCCAAAATTGCATACCTACATATTAGAAACAGCAACATTAAGCCACCTGCATGATATCTAATAATCTTCAATCATCTGTTACAACTCTGGGTTCATCAGAGCTAACATAGGACTACCTTATGTAGTCACCACCTGGCATAATAGTATGTGCTGGCTCCATGTTTATCCACTGGGACGCAAACTTTGATAAAGAGACATCACCATATATAAGATGCCCTTTCCCAGCTCCACTTTGCATCTCTTTGTGTGTAGCTATTTGTCTCAAAATTCTGATCTAAAGTCTCCAGGCATATTGGTTTAGGCACCTTCCTTTTCCTGTCTTTCTGGAGATTGAGAGGAAGTATCATTTCAATATTTTTGCTTTTTCTCCCTCTCTTCAATCCTTCCTCAAACACATCAGGTTTGTTTCCCTTTTTTAGTTTTCTGTTATATATGAGTTCCCCTTATTGACTTATTATGCCCTGCTTTAATTTCTCTAAATGCTTAATTGTTTATATACTTTAATGGAAACGGATCCCATTCCTATATCAGGGCATAATTAAAATTCATCAAATCAGTTTTGTTTCAGTCTTTACATTTGGTAAGAATTTTCTCAGCACCCACAATGTACTTGAAAAGTTTCTGTTTTGAAGTACATAAGGGGCTATTTGTATTGGTAATGTCATTTAAAACTTTATGTCTATAAAAAGTTCATTATGATGCTGTAGTTGCAGGGAGAAGTAATGTCAATAATCAACACTCAGTTCTGCGTTTTTCTCTTGAACTACAATATCCACTCTGCAAGTTTCTCCCTGCTTAGTTACTGGCATGGTATAATCCCAATTGATCATTACTTCATCATCTTTGATAATCCTTTGTAATTCACTTTTCCAGTAACTGTCAGCTACCTCTATGTTGTAATATTTACACAATATCCAGTGTAACAACCTTGCCATGTTGTTGTCTATCAGTACACAAACTGTAAGCCATACACATATCATAACCTACAACAAGATGTGTAACCTTTTCTTATTTTGTACTGCAATACCTGTATTTGTCTGTATCTCCTAGATTTTCTATGGAGATTGTGAACCACATAGTCTATTACTGTGGGCTACTAGTATTAACTTTTCATCTTTTGATTTAAATTCACCTCACCTGAGCCATTCATACATCAACTCTTGGTCAGCATGTGATTTTTGCAGTAGAACTCTGTACTTTTTGTTATAACTGTGGTCTTTCCAATTGCATTTTCTTTTTTCTGGATTATATTCTTTAGATTGTTTCTTTGGCCTTTTTGCATTTTCTCTTGCCATCTGTTTTTATCCATGTTTGGTTGTATTTCCATGCTTGCTTGTTTATAAAAGGCTTCTATTAACCTTTACAAACAGGTCATCATGCCATAAAACTTTCAGTATGTTTAGATCTGATTATGTCAATAAGTATGCATGCAATCCCACAGTCACTGATATATATGAGAATTCAATTTCAAGGAGGCCCATGCATATTTCAGACTGAGGGATATATAATTTTGGCAAACACTATAGTCATTGTATATGATTTGATAGATTTGCAGTGTTTTTTTTATTTTCCCATCAAACTTATCCATCTCCTTTTGTTGCCAGTCATTCATCTCAAAGCTCTAAGTTAAAACATGAAGTGCAAGTTGGTTTATAGCTTCAGCTTCAGTCCTTGACGTTAAAGCAGTTTTCAGTATTAATTTTAGCCTTCTAAAATACTCCTTACTGAGCTTTGTTCTCATTTGTTCATGATGTATTACTGCCCCTTCATCTGTTCTAAGATAATTGGGTACTCCTTCATGTTCCATTTCTGTTAAAACACATTCTACTTGCTGTGTAACCTTGCTATTTTTCTCTGTGTAGCTCATGACTGATACATTTTGTTAACTAGTTTACTATTCCATATGTCTCCAGACCCCAACATATCTTTTATTATTTTTATATGGTATTATTTTTGCACCCATGCCTGTTGACCATCAAGACTTAAAGAGGCAATCATAGAGGCAGCTGTGAAGAAGGTTTGTGCTTTCACTCTCATCCTAAAAATTACAGAATACTGCTAACATATTTTGGCAGTCTTTCCAATACGTCATGACTTTAAAACTCATCATCACCTTTATGCTTTGATTTTACACACACACACACACACACACACACACACACACACACACACACACACACACACACACACACACACACACACACACACAATCACTGTTTAGCAATGTGTTTTCTTTTGGACACCCTTGATATCTTCTGCCTTAGTTACGGCTTTTGTATAGTCACAGACTGATTGGTAAACACACATCATGATCCAGGACCTCAGTCACTTTTCTCTCCCTCCTACTGGAACTTACAATTTACAAGCCCTTTTCTGACATATTTTTTCCCTTATGAGTATAACTTCCTCTTCTTCCTACATTACTACTTTAATATTCACTCAGTGTCTCATCCTTCCCCATTATTTGTCCTGTGGCACAGATACCATATTTATCAGCCATCAACCCTCCTAAGTGGAAGTATAACTCCACCTTTAGGACCTGTACTTGAAAGGACACTGATGAAACAATCAAGACTTTTGAGAAAGGTTTAAAGAAGAAGCAAAGCAATGTAAAAGATGATTTTAGCTATGTTATAATGCAATGCTAGCATTTACCATCCTCCTTTATGCACATCATTACATATACCATGGAATATGTATATCCCCTATTGTCATTGACATTAATGCCTGGGTGTGAGCACATTTTTTTTAAGTTAATTGGATGTCATGCTAATTTAGCCTGTCTGCTACAGTAGAAACACACCATTTCAACAAGCATTAAAGGGAGGAAGTTGATCTTTCAGCTGCTATTATTTAATTCCTGCAGGGGGTTATATGTATTAAAATACATTTGCTCCAGCTTCTTTTGACTATGACTACTGTCAAATATTAATGTGAAAAGCTTTGTGTACTTAAAACCAATGTTAGTGCCATGTCTTTTCTGTTTATTTTGAATTTCTAGCAGTAAATTACACAACATTTGGATAATTGTTTAATGTGGACAAGTGGTTGCCACCATTTTCACCAATTTGCAAATATAATACTAAATATATCAGCCACATCACTGATATGTAGTGGGCAGCAGTTTCTGTTTAATTTGGTATCTGGTGTTTGCATTTTCCAAAGATTTTCATTAAGTAATCAGGAAATCTTATATTGCAGTTTAACCAACTTTCTCAGAATCTTATATTGCAGTTCAATCAACTTTTTCAGTGTTGGTAGTCTGGAAAAGGCTATAAGCAAAGGAGAATCCTTTTAACATAATTTTGTCTCCTTCATGAACCTTGCTGTTTACAAAACAAAATATAACATAGGAACAGGCTCTAAGGGATTCTGCTGCCACCTTTACATAAAAGCAAGGTGACAACAGTACAAATCTCTAAATGTTGCTTTTTTATCATTTGCTGCATTAGATAGCCATAATCTCAAGTCTCACTGTGCTCAACGTCATTGTGTTCTTTAGCCTACCCTCATTCCCACCCACCCCTATATCATTTAATTTATAGGTAGTAATGTCCTCCTACCACCTTTCTAATTATACAATTGATCCAACCAACCCCAGTTTCACTCTTACAGTCTATAGCAAATGCCATACCTCATCTTTTCTCCAACACCCTGTCTCTTTATTATCCAGTTTACTACTGTCAAACATATATATACTAGAAATATTGCATAAACAATGCCTTACACCATAAACTATTCTCTTCCTAAATTTTTTTTTGAATTTATCAACCTCACTATATAATACTGTACTACACTCTTCTTGATTGCAAACAGCCATTTCAATACTATCTTTTCCTCTTTGCAACACTAACTCATAGATGACTTTCCATCCACTCTTCGAGGTTTTGGAGTCGTTCTTGGTTTTTGGTAAGGCTGTATCTCAGGATATGCACTTCTTTGGCTGGTCATTTGTTTCCTGGTCAATATACCACTTTTTGGTTCCTCGTAATTCATAGATACCTTCCCCATCTGTGATGAACCATGAATAAACATTGCAGAAAATAAAAAATTCATAACTGTAAAATAGAATGACCAATCCTAATAAACCGCCTCCAACTCATAACATAAATGTCTTGAAAAAATTGTCTGAAATAAATATTTCTGTTGCAAGAGTATTGTGATGCATGCAGTTTCATTAGAAGACTTCTAGTTCAACTTAATTTAACACTAATAAAGGTCAGCTTAATATTATATGGCTAAACTTCTTGGTGGTCTCCTTTGGATGTAAAGTTAGTAAGAAGCTATGAATCTAAAAGGCATTCATCAAAATCAAGCCTTCCCCCTATAATAATATATCAAAATCCAAACCCACATATACTTAACCATAGACAAAGGAGCATCATTGCCATAGGAGGAAAAAAAAAAAGAACTGCTACAATGAGCATAAACAGCAAGAAGCCTGAACATCTACTAGTTCCTACAGAATCAAGACTTACAATGATTGGGGTCATTGAAAATTTATACAAACAAGCTACATTGCTAACAATGATAACATACCTGGTTAGTGGATAGGAGGAGGCAATATACTAAATGAGTTAAAAAATGCTCAAGCTACCCACTCAATGGATCAAGGTATAGCCTATCCTTAGAAAACATATCTACTGAACACTGTAACATCGCTTGAGAGTGCATAACACAAAATGTGTCCATCTATCTATCCAAAAATACAGTCATAATAAGATGTTTTAGCATAAATGCAGGTGGATAGATAGACTCCCAACTACAAAGATGAATCACTATGATAGATCTCACAAAGATGGCATAAGTTTTACAGCAGGTAACAATGCCCTATTAGACTTTATGATTTCTAAAATACCCCAGCAATGTTTAAAAGTGCTAAAGTTACATAATTCACTCAATGACCCCATACCAATCATCTCTTAATAGCCACTCAAAGCAATCAAAGGTCAGTCACTGATTTTTATTTGATGACCAGTTCAGAAAAGCAAGGAACCAGCAAGGAATGTGATCTACATGCCTTACTTCAATCTTTTGACTCAACACATTATATGGGGAACTTAAACTCCTGGACAGGAACTAGGACGGCAGTTTACAAAATTCAACTACGAATGAAATGGAACTCCATATGACACTGTATTGTAAAACAAAACTTCTTTTATTCGGACATAGAGTAAGCGCTTTCACCATCAGGCTTCTTCAGACTGCAACACTCACACAAATCAATGGTTTTATATATTAGCGTAAAATAATTGAATCAACTGACGTCTGTGTTACCTATTAACTTTTAAAGTGACAAAACACAGAAAAATACTCAATATATAGCGAGCATATACAAATAGATCAAGCCTAGTCTCATTCATCATATAAAATACAAATTAATATCCCTAACTGCAAACATTTGCACAAAAACAACACAACAACAACATTTGCACAAAAACATTAGTTAAATACAATCTTATAAATCTTTATAATACAGCTACCATCTATTAACAAGTTAGATAATATTAAAGATACTTGTGCTGGTTCCAGTAGTTCAGTAGCCGATGTAGCTCATGATACCACACCGAGCACAAGTGCTCTGAAACCCCTTGAATGTAATGACAAACCTGTGGTTAGAAGTAAAACTGGTAAAAGTAATATGTCACCCAACTTTACATTGGCAGGTAATCAGCAGATGCAGTCCCCTTTCCCAATAGAACTGCCCCATCCGGGGGGGAGGTCCAGATCCATGAGCAGGGGATGAGAGAAGAGGAAGGGATCTGGAGGGGAATACAATGGTCCCACCTTGAAAAAGATATGGGGAAGAGTCGAGAATCCCTAGTTATGAATTTGTCTCATAGACCACTAACTAGGTCTGAAGAAGAAGTCCTTAATAAAGGACTCACGTTTATACCTAGTAGAAACAGTGATATTACAGAGTCTATATTAGACATAAGGATGTATATACGGAATGTGCAATTGAAGCTAGACTTTGGTAGTGATGAAACATCAAACCCTATTACTAATAACATAAATGTTTTTAAACCAGTCAGCACTTATCAACCAGTGTTACATCCTATTTTAGACACCTTTTCTAAACTAGTAGAGAATGATTTATATAGATATTATGATAAGAATACAAGAAACAGAACAAAATATCAGAAAAATAATTTAAGCTTTCAGCAGAGAACAGCACTTACTAAACTAAGGAAGGATCAGTCTGTTATTATAAGGCCAGCTGATAAGGGAGGTCCTATTGTATTGTTGGATACTGAGGATTACTTAGAGAAAATGAAATTGATGTTGAATGATGACACTTTTTACCTGATGATTGATATGGAAAACATTACCAATAAAGTATTTCAAGTGTACGATATGTTGGATGATCTAGTAAAAAGTTTCACCATAACATCTAACTTGTTTAAATACTTGAAAGTGAGTAATCCACTGATTCCAATTATACAAGGCCTCCCGAAAGTTCATAAATCTATGCATAATCCATCTATGCGACCAACTGTTGCAGGCCAAGGTTGGTTCACTGAACCGTTTTCGTTTTTTGTAGAGTATTATTTGAGACCGGTAGTTGAAAGGAATCCGTTCATATTAAAGGATAGCAAACAATTTCTGTTGGAACTGTATGACTTTACTAAAACATTGCATGACAATGATTTTTATATTTTAGTGACATTGGATGTAAAAAGCCTATTCACGGTAATACCGAATGAAGTAAGAGTGACTAGTGTACAAAGGTATCTTGATATAAATACAAATTTAGATGGTAGTCTGATAGATCTATTGGCTTTGTTCTTAGAAACAGTATTAGACAACAATGTTTTTATTTTCAATGATGAAACATACATTCAGAAAGATGGTGTAGCTATGGGCACTTCATGTGCCAATAGCTACGCCAATATAGTTATGGCTGAGTGGGAATGCAATTCCCTGTTTCCTTTAAGTGAATTCCAACAGTACATTGGTTTTTACAGGAGGTTTGTAGATGACCTCTTCCTAATTTGGAAGGGGGATGAGTTACAATTAGTAGAGTTTGTAACAAAAATGAATAATTTGACACATTTTCTTAATTTCACATTCAGTTCCTCTAGAACACATATTTCCTTTTCTGGATGTTGATATCACTAGACTGCAAAATGGCATGTTAAATATATCCTAGTCCATAGGAAAGCATGCTACAGGAACACATTATTGCACAGGGGTAGCATGCATCCCAGACACATATTTGACAATGTTGTGAAAGGGCAGCTTATGAGAGCTTCAAGACTTAACCCATCAGATGAAGGGTTTAGGAATGAGACATCTAGCCTCAGATATAGATTAGTTCAGAGGTGCTATAGTGAAAGGCACATTGAAAGACTTACTTCAGTAGTGAATAATCTGAGGTCTTCTAGAGCACGTCCCTACTTCTCAGAGAGGGACCATAATGTAAGCTTGAGTCATTGCCCTAACTTTAATAAGTTAAGTATACCAATACATTTCACTAATGATATTGATGAGTTGAAAGTCATTATTGAAAATCGCTGGGAGACACTTCTCCTGGATAGTGATATAAGTAGTATAGTAGGTGATAGACCCAAGTTTTCTTATAAGAATAAAAGGAATCTTAAGCAGTTACTTTGTCATCACCCATTGAATGTTAGTGATTTTAGACCTAATACCGATGTCTACAACACTATTCCATGTGAGCATTGTAACCAATGTAAGTTTATAGACAAGAATGTTACTTTTAAACATCCTGTGATGGGTAGAGAGTTTTCTTTTCATACAAGAACAAATTGTCACAGTACCAATGTCGTATACCTTGCGACATGCCAACTCTGTCCAGTGTTTTACATTGGCAAAAGCTGTGGACAATTTAGAGAATGTATTAGAGAGCATCTCTATCAAATACGTATAGGTTCTGACAACAATGCATTGGCAAAGCATTGTAATAGCATGGGTAGTACACATAATTTTAGTTTTCATGCCATACAAGCTACAAGACCAAATATTAGAGGTGGAGACATGGATAGTTTCACCCAAGAGTGTGAACTACGTTGGATTATACGTTGTAGAGCAGATCAATATCCTGGACTGAATGATAAAGTGAATTTAAAGCCAATATTAAAGAAAAGAAGACTCCCTAAGCCTAAAGAGGAATAGCGTCAGATACCCTTTGTAGTAACAGGTGTATCAGGACAGTTAAATTTCCATCCTATTTATTAATATAGCGTCCCCACTTTGTAAAGTTTTTTAAGGTTTTTCTAGTTAGAGTGTCTGATAGTTAGTATATGTGAAGTTAGTGTTACATGCATTTAGGGTCAGTACTCTATTGTTAGATGCAACCAGGCTTGATGTGATTACATCCTTCCGTGATATATTTAGTTATTTTTGCACCCTGCTTTTTCAAAAGTTAATTAATTGTTTATATTTATTACTTTTGTGTAAATGTATGGAATTAGGGACAGTAATTAGTTATTCTACTAATAAGTGCAATTAGGTCGATATGTATGTTCATGTTTGCCATCAAGCTGTCCCCTGCGTTATTTTTATTTTTAACAGATCTCATTAGTTTTTATTTGTGTAAGTTTTAGGATGTTGATCAGATTTTTTACCATAGTTGGAACATGTTCAATAGATGGTAGCTGTATTATAAAGATTTATAAGATTGTATTTAACTAATGTTTTTGTGCAAATGTTTGCAGTTAGGGATATTAATTTGTATTTTATATGATGAATGAGACTAGGCTTGATCTATTTGTATATGCTCGCTATGTATTGAGATATTTTTCTGTGTTTTGTCACTTTAACAGTTAATAGGTAACACAGACGTCAGTTGATTCAATTATTTTACGCTAATATATAAAACCATTGATTTGTGTGAGTGTTGCAGTCTGAAGAAGCCTGATGGTGAAAGCGCTTACTCTATGTCCGAATAAAAGAAGTTTTGTTTTACAATACAGTGTCATATGGAGTTCCATTTCATTCGTAGTTGAATCTTGTAAACTGCCGTCCTAGTTCCTGTTCAGGAGTTTAAGTTTATACTTTCTTGGTTGTTTATTGACAGGAACGAATCTCCCGTTGTGGCTTTATACTTTTTATTGTTGCTGGTACATTATATGGGGACACTAACCTTAGTACTGCTCTGAAATACATCATTAAGCAACTAGTAGCAGTAGAAGCAAATATGTACCCATTATCACACTGAAGGCTAAGATGACAATCTTGCCCTTGACTGACTAAGGAACTCAAAGCTCGTCTGAACAGGCATGAACTGATTAGAAAACAAATCAAGTCAACACATGGTTACACCAAGAATGCTTGCAACTTATGAAACATTGTAGTACAGCTACCAATTCACCCAAATTATTTATTTATTATTATTATTTATTTCAGTTTGATTACCGCGGAAGTCCACTGGGCCAGAATGTGCCCATTTTCAGTAGAGGCCCAGAGAGAAAAGCTCCATAAGAAACACAATTAAAGGTTACAAAAAATGCCAAATACAAAGGTAAAATACATGTATGAATTCATAGAAAACAGGTATAGTAAAATAATAAATTGTCATTGTACATGCAATGAGACAAAGGTTGCAGGTTTTTACATTCAGAGCAATAAGAATCAATTGTCAAGAAATAGGCATCAGTGATTACTGGATAGTTGCGTTATATACATGCTAAGAGTTGAGAGAGAAATTAAATGATCAGAAGGTGATGGATTAGGTTTGAGTAAGGTAAATAGAAAAGTAGAGGAAGTAGTGAAGTTTGCATCAGGAGTTTAGTAGGCTCTATGTGGAAATTTATTTGTATTTATGTAGGGTGAAAGCAGGAGCATTTGCGTTTGGAAGATAGAAATGAGAAAAGTTGTGTCTTGAAAGATTCAGGGTCAGGTATCGTCCTAAGTGAGGGAGGAAGAGAGTTCCATTTTTTGCCTACAATGAAAGAGAGAAGGAGTTGGCCTGCAGGGCGTTTGGGTTTATGAATAGAGATTAAATTTTGATGTTCAGATCTCAGGGATCTGGTTGGGATGTAAGGGGGAAGGATGTTTGTTAGTGCTGGGCACTTATTTGGAAAGAATATTAATTTGTGAGCAGTGGTAAGTTGGAGGTAGTCGAGGTAGTTAGGGAGTTCCAGCCAGTTCAATGATTGTAGGGTGAGGCAGTGGTGAGTACAGGTTTTGGATTTGGTTGCGAATTTGGAGATTTTATTATAGCAAGTTTCAAGTTTAGAGGTGATGGAAGAAGACAGGTTAGTTAGAAGAGGGGCTCCATATAGTAAGGAAGGAAGGAGATAGGTAGTTGCTAAAGTATGCCTGGAGGAGTTGTAGAGAAAGCGGTTATTCCTGTAGAGCATACCAAGTTTTTGGTGGGTTTTCTTGATGTTTTGTTGTACGTGGATATCAAATTTAAGGTATTCATCTATGGTGATACCAAGGAGTTTAGCAGAAGGAACCACTTCTATGGCAGTGTTGCTTTGGCTAAGGACTTTGAAAGCATTTTTGTCGAAGGAGTAGGTCCTGGTGGGTGGGAAGAGAAGTATTTTAGATTTATTAGAGTTGAGAGAGAGATGGTTGCAGTGCATCCAGTTCTCGGTAGTGTAAAAAGCTATTTGAGTTTTTGACAGTAGTTCTGGCAGGTTGGCAGCGGAGCAAACTAAGGTGGAGTCATCAGCGTATTGGATAACTGTTGGGTCAGGGATGACAGTGTGAAGGTTATTTATGAAGATGTTGAAGAGCATGGTTCCAAGGATGGATCCCTGGGGAACACCGGTGGGAGTGGGCAGGAAGGAGGAGGTAGAGTTATTCCATCTGACAGCTTGTGATCTGTCAGATAGGTAGCTGGAGAACCAGGAGAGGGTTTCAGGGGAGAAGATGAAGGTTAGAGAGATGGCAGAGAAGGTGTTTGTGGGAGATAGTGTCGAAGGCTTTAGAAAGATCAAGTAGTGTTGAGGATACTAACACTAAATCCCTTTATCTAAGAACAACACTGGCATGTAGCCTATACCATTTCTGGAAAGAGTAAAATATATCACCAGTGTCATATCATAGACTCATAAATATGAGCACACCAAAACATCAACCCTAATTCTGAGCAAACATCCAAGACCTATATTCTGTCCAGTCTTGACTAGCTAACAAATTGAGCACTCGTACAAAACTCAACTCCTCCAACACTTAATTATCCCGATTAACAAGCTATATACTTTACCAGGACTGCAATCAAACAACAGAAAAAAATACTGAATGCAGCAGACAAATACATAGGCACAGGCACTGCTTTATCAATATTACATCCCACCTTACTAAGAATGACCTATGCCATCATGGCAAACCACTATAATTTATCATTTAACTTTTCCTCTCCTCTGATATTGTCCCTATGCCCTTTCAAGCACTCCATATTTATACCTCTACCCAAAGTTAATTTCCTCTCCAAACCCAAACATTGCAGGTCTCATACAAAAGTCTTTGAAAATGCCAGCTTTTAGCAGATCTGTAAGCATATAAATGACTAAGGTTTACTTTGTGATAACTGGCACAGATTCTGGAGGGCTTTGTTATAGCCCCTGCACTGTGTCAGCAAGTACTGATTTATTCTGTAATATAAACAGAAGCATTTTCATTACAGGAGTGTTTATTGACATGGTTTGAGTTTTTGATACATTTATAATGTATTGTCTGTATAAAATATAAGAAATAATTTAGTTTGCTGCCAACACAGTTACTTGGCTAAAAATATCTCAATGCTAGAATATTTAGGGTATGCATGTACTGTATACCAACTGACTATGGCATGTTCACATCACACGTACCTCAAGAATTAGTACCAGGTCCATAACTTTTCTGTTTCTTTATCAGTAAAGGGACTTATCCACTGGGAATGCACCCATCTCTGTAGATGACATACTCCTGGTAGAATCAAAGATGCTCTTGACTAAACTACAGGACAAGTTACAAAACAACTTTCTCAAAGATTTTTAAATGGAAAAGTAACAATAAAGTCAAAATAAACTCAGAAGAATCAGGAGTCGTGGTAGTCACCTTACCCCAAAAACTAGTGAACATACCAGCTAGGTTAGTAAAACATTTGCATAACAACTTAATTCCCAGTGTCAACCAATAATAGTACCATGGCATAACTCCAGACCCATACTTAGCATTAACATTTCATACAGAAGTCATAGTGATTAAACTATTAACTAAAGCTTTGTTACAGGCTGCCATATCTTTTTCCTCCTGGGAGTAGGGTGGCCTTAACAATAAACATGTTTGTACCCATGTTACACTGCAGTCTCACAAAAATTTCAATGCACTCTCATTTTAATACATGCTTACTCTATTTGCAGAAAATACATTTTGTTTGCTCCACCTTTCTATATGACCCAACATCTTACCGCTACACAATTACAAAGGCATTCAATTGGCTCTGCAGTCAAGATAGAGCTTTACTGCTTCTCATTACTCTAATTCTTATCATAAAACTAAACCACCACCCCACATTAGAATAAAAAAAAATCCTAGAGATGAACAATCACACAAGCTCAGGGACAAGTAAAATGAAGCTGTATTCCTTGTAAGGCCATATTCTGCAAAACTAATTGTGAGACAGCAATTAACGAGTTTGGCCTGTCCATTTGGAATCAATTGCCTTGCAAAAGTAGGGGTATATCTAATGTAAAGAGTTTCAAAATATGCCTGGAAGGGCATTGAATGCTATCAATTGTCTCTTCTTTCAAAATAATATCTAAAATAATACACAATGAGTAAAATCATTTATTGCTGTCTAAATAGAGGTAATAAACTATTACTGAATAATAAAAAAATCTAGCAATATAAATATTGTAAATATGTACATAAACAAGTGGATTCATACTTAATTCCATTGGAAACTGATGATTTAGCAAAATATTTTCTAAATGCAGACCAACTCTGATGTTTTTAACTGTATATTTGCTGTAACTGTACACTTAATTAAATTGACTCCATCTGTTAGCACAAGTTATGACTGAAAATGGTCTTTTGACCAGTTTAACTTTCTTTTAATATGCTGGAAATAATAGATAAATAAATATTTTGGCATGTCAGCAGGTATCAGTCATGCTCATGTAGCACTCAACAATGAAGAGCTGTTAATCCCTGAGCTAACTAAGGCTACACTCACCCACTGTAAGGTCTTCCCTGGTAAGATCTGACCACAAATCAGTCTCATTTGAAGGAACTATTGCACCTGACCCCCACCCCCAGTAGCAATTCAATTAAAAAACATCTCCATAGCAGATCTCTTACGGGATTGTATAAATAGCTACACTGCACCCCCCAGATGGAATTGGCAACTACTCAGAGTTCTAGACCAATGCTTTATACAAACACCCATATAACTGCATTGACTCTGCCAGACCTAATGGGACCAAGTCAAGCTCCTCAAGGAAGACCAAACCTGCCTGGTGGAGAACTGCCATTAACAAACTTTACAACAAGAGGAAGTAATTGCTGACTAAGAGTAATAGGGAACAAGCCCTAAACTGGAAACACTCTCTCCTCAGCTTAAACAAGCAAATAAGACTTCTTGTGAAGTCCTGCAAAGCAAACTATGAATCCAAATTAGCTTCTTGAACTAAGGGCAACCACAAGGTGTTCTTTAGTTACATCCGTAACCTAAAAGGAAAGGCCCAGATTTGTGCCAAACTGGTAGTTAATGATACCACATATACTGGACCTGTGGACATAGCTAACCTGTTGGCTGACAGGTTCTATGAAAACTTCACTCTCCTGTTCTCACCACACTTAACCCATGACATCCCTATCACCTGTCCTCTACTTTGTATCTCTAAAGAGCAGGTCATAAATGGCCTCTCTAAGGCCAAAAACACAGCATCTATGGGACCTGATGACATCCCAGGCTGCATCTTACATGGGCTGAAACAAGAATTAGCAGCACCACTGTGTACTCTTTTCAGTCATAGTCTAAGCACCTGCTTTGTCCCAGCTGAATGGAAAATGGCCACCATTATTCCCTTGCACAAAGGTGGTGCTTCCACTGACCCTGGGAACTATAGACCTATTAGCCTGACTAGCCTTATCTGCAACACCATGGAGGGAATCACCATGGACCTTATCAACAAAGATATAGGTAATCTCCAATCACTTGACCGTACTCAGTTTAGATTTGTCAAAGGGAGATCATGCCTGTTAAACCTTGTGGACTTCTTTGAGACAGTCACCAAGGCCCCGAACGAGGGGAAATCTGTGCATATAGTCTTTCTATACTTAGCCAAGGCATTTAACAGTATCCCCTCCTCAGGCATCTTTGAAAGACTCACCCAGCTAGGTACCAACCCTTATATCATTAGATAGGTTACTAACTGGCTCACTGATAGAACACATATAGTCAAAATAGGGGAATCCACCTCCAACAGCAGACCTGTAACCAGTAGTGTTCCACAGGGATCAGTTCTGGGACCTCTACTTTTTGGAATTTATTTATCAGAAGTACAAGCAAAAACTAAAGGTCTGGGGCTGACAAAATGTGCTGATGACTGCAAACTGGGAGTGGTAGTAGAATCTTCAAATGATGTCAACATCCTACAAGAGGCTCTTACACAAACAAATGTTTGGTGCCAAAGTCATGGCCTTAATTTTAATGTAAAAAAATGTATTATTATCCCTTTCAGTAAGAATGATGTTCATGCTAGCTACAACAAAAATAGCAACACCTGAAGTACACACTCAGTGGTGAGATACCTGGCACACAGATTGACATCAATCTTAGCTTTGATCCCCATGTCTCCACAGTAGTAAGAAGGGCATTCTATAGCACTCATCTCATAAGTAAGGGCATTGCCTCCATAAGAAAAGAAGTTATAACCTCCCTGTACTCTTCCCTCATCAGACCAATAATTGAGTACAATACCCTTTTTGGTATGTACGGTGGTATGGCGGTAGCGTTGTTACCTCACAGCAAGAGGTTCTCCCATTCGATTCTCGGTGTGGCTTGGGACTGCCTTCTGTGTGGAGTCTGCATGTCCTCCCCGCAGTTGGGTAGCGTTCGAAAGACATGCATGCATAAATGGGCATGCCTTCGTTGAAGGTTGGGCGTCAAGCTGGCACCTCAGAATTTCGTAAAAATCTACTGCCAATCATTAGTGGACCGGAGTTCCGCTGTGGCGACCCCTTACCGGGAAAAAGCCGAAAGACAAACAACAACCTTTCCAGGCACCTGCAGCAATTGGAGAACCCACAAAGGTTCCTGACAATGAAAATTCAAGGTCTTCAACATCTGTCCTATGTGAATCATCTGAAATCACTGTCACTTTATTACATTTCCTAGAGACTACTCAGAGGCAATCTCTGCCTTGCATATAAGACAATTTCTGACCCTGCTTTATTGGAAATGCTGCATATCTGCAAGTCAAATAGTACACGATTTACTTGCTCCAAAGACCTTAACCTGGTATGTGACATTAAGAGAACCTGCTGGTGGGACAGATTTGTCTCCCATAGGTTACCACACCTTTGGAACAGACTCACACTTCATGTCATTGGCCGTCTTCAAATGCAGTCTGGACGATTCAATAGGTAGCCATAAATTCACCCCCCCCCCCGGGGATTCCACCTGTATCCATCTTGGACACAGGTATTAGGTGCTAATCGTGGAACCAAGGGTAGAAATTGGCTAGACTTGTAAGGGTCCTAGAGCCACTAGCCTAGTAACTTCCTATGATCCTATATCCACTGTCTTCTCTCTGACTGTGGCCCGTGTTATGCTAAAAGTTGAAATTAGACATCAGCCAAACAAGTCACCCTTGAAATTACAGTGCATGCCAGGTATTTTGATGGTAGACTAACAGTCTATAAACTAGTGTAGCAGTTTTACTGGTGTTATTAACTAGTTTATCAGTTTTACTGGTGGTTGTAATAAAAACAAATAAAAGTAGTTTACAGATAAATACCTCACTGCATGATGCCAGCTTCATCACTATGTGTTACACACCACAATTACCTTAAAAAAGTACAGCCTGAATGCATATTCAGGACAACCAGCTGATTATGATGATTTTCTCAATTACAAAAATACTACTTGTGCACACTGTGCAAATCACTATTGCCTCCCAATACCAATCACAACTGGCATCACCAAACTCCTATCATCAATTATTTATACTCAGGACACCTGAATACAAATATTAAGTTATCCTCTGCTGCAGTTTTAGGTAAACAGCTAGCGGATATAAAAACATGCAGATCCTCCCTCTATAATTACCTCTGCCACCTAATACTCAATGCTATTATTATTGACACCTGCAGTGATATTAAGGAGTGGTCGGTCAGCCACTATCTACTATTTTCTTTGTAATACCTGAGTGCAGGTAGTGCAGAGCTAACTGCAAATGTGGATCTAAAGAAAAGCACAAGCTTGTCCACAAATATCAGAATTTAAAAAAAAAATACCCAATAGCTGTATTGCATGAGAATGGACAATACACTTAGAATTGTTGTGCAAAATCTTCTTTATCAACTATTTTTTCTCAGCAGAGCTGAAACAAAAATGCATAAAATATCAACTGATTTAAAAAAAAAGTCTTACTAGCCTTCCACTGTGATTATCATCTATTAACATAATGTTATTTGGCAATGACAAAAGAAATTAGTTACCCACCATTTCCAGCAGATCTTGTCAGAAAATAATGTTCTGACATGCCCCACACCATCTTAGTTACCTTATACAACCGTGGATGACAGCCATCTTCTTTTGCTTGAAGACTGCACTCCATCAGAAATGTCTAACAGCTTATTGAAGAAATTGCAGTCTTATTTTTTTCTGTTATCACTAAACAGATAAATATTGCGTGATCCTTTCTTAAGATTTTGACACCACATATTCAGTGTCACATTTCTTTATTTCTTTATTTGTGTTTGTTAGTAAGAGAAAAACACTGATCCAATGTGGACCATTTTCAGGCTAGCCCAGAAAGTAGTATTTTCTTCAAGAATCTGAGAGGTGTGAAATACAAGCTTTTCATCAAAAGGAAAGAAAAAAAACTTTTTCAAAAATTTTGTTGAAATATTTTAAATTGCCCTTATATTGACCTGTGTGGTGATACTTTTGTACTTCTCTGCGTTTTGTTCATGTTTTAGCCATTTGTTTGCATGTTTTAGTTTGTTTTGGGACCTTAGTCTTGTAGCTTCATGTGCAGTTGTGTGAAGATTGTGTAGTACTGCAGCAGTTTTAGCATTATTAATGCATTATACTACACTTCTATTTCTATTAGTAGAATTACATATAAAAAGTAGCTTTTTGTTTCTTGAATCCAGTCTGGCCCTCAATCAGTCTTGCTTCTTTAACAGTTGTGACAGGACTGTGATCTACTGCCAGATTAGAGCTCTATTTAGTCATTTGTTACAGTGTTACTATTAAAGTTCTACATATTCCAGTGACTTAGTATTAGTGTTTGGGGATTGTAGTAGTTGATGTATTGTAAATTCTGCTTAAGGACATGTACTTCAGTTCTTTCTATAGCTGTATAAACCTGCTTAACATTGAATTCCAGTAGCCTGGTGCCTTAGTCTGTGTTGGGATTGCAGTAGTGGCAGCATTGTGAATTCTGCTCCAGGACTTGTGTTTCAGTACTTTTATTGTTCTATATACCTGCTTAAAATAGCATTCCAGTGCCTTTCATTTCCATTTACCTTGGCCCACCCCCACACCCCCCCGCATGCACTGAGGCACTCAGCTAAAAGTTTCTAAAATTCAAATCATAGGACTAGAGCTCCAGTTTGAATTTTTCTCCAACACTCCCATCATTTCTTGCTGTGGGTTTAACAGGCTGTGTATCTGGCTTTCTTACTTATGGTAATCTGACTACCAAAGTTCCTCTCTCCCCTCTTTCATTGTTATTGTATATTTTGCAGCCTATTTAACTACTTTCCTACCCATTGTTTCCATATATATGTAATACTAATTACCCACCCAGCAAACCAGTATTGCACTTGAGTAAACATGTTTTACTACAAATTATCTCCAACTCATTTTCCCAGTGCTCCTATCTGTTTAGCATCCCTGAAACATTCTGAGGTTGTCCTGAGCAAATCCTGATACATCCTTGGCAGATAAGAGATTTATTTTATTGTTTTGCGCTTCAGTTAATCGATTAGAGTGCTACTGCTTTATTTTTGCTTTATTTGTAGCTTTTGCCTTTATAGCATTATAAAGGTCCCTAATACTTGAAATTGCATTGCCAAGGTAGTTTAAATTGTTTTGTTATATCATTATACTGACAAGCAATCTTTCCTGGTGTTTCTACGTCATGGGATAAGCAGTGCACTGCACAGAAATGACTGCCCAGAAAGTAAACTTTATCTAAAAAACTTCCCTTAAAACTGAAACCTGTAGCAGGCTTGCCACCTATCCAGTATTTTTCCAAACTATCCAGAAATCAGAATGATTCTACCATAGTCCAGAAAGCACTGTACAAACTCTAGTATTCAGTGTAAACAGAATGCTGAAATTTGTAAAAAAGTAAACTCTGTCTGTTTTATTTTTCATAAAAAGCATGGCTAATGTGGTGGTGTCAGAGCTATTCGAACAAAAAAATGAAAAAAGAGACTAATTTGAGGATGTCCAAGATTAGACAAAAAAAAAAAAAGAAATAGAATAAAAGGGACTTTCCACTCTAATGAAATATGCATTTACATCTTAAAATGGGTATGAACATGGATGGGAATGGGGCTGGCTAGGCAGAGTTACAGGTAGTGCAGGGGGCATGGCTTTGGTCCAGTTTTCAGCAGCACAAAAGCTGGCAACCCTTTAACTTAGTGTGGCTAAAATAAAGCCATTGCATCGAGACAAGCTTAGAGCAGTTAGTTTGCACATTAAACCCCACTACTGTCAAATCATAGCACACTCTAACCTAGTCTAGTTCCAAACTCCAAAGATCAGCCAAGGAGACCTCTGCATAATCCAGGCCACAACCTACAGTAGCCCATGCAAATAAAGATCTGGACAACATGGATATACAATTTCCAAATGTCTCCATAATTAACTTGATAGATATGGACATCCTGAGACAACATAGCAACTGTCTCATGTTCATAACCATTTAATCTTTAAAGAAACAAATAAAGTATGTGAGAGACATACACAGTCTCACTGGAGAATACAAACAAGTCTGGCAAGAACACACACCCACTCACACACACACACACACACACACACACACACACACACACACACACACACACACACACACTCACACAGACACACAGACGCACACACACACACACACACACACACACACACACACACACACACACACACACACACACACACACACACACACACTACATCTACCACACAGTGTCCACCACACACATAGATCAACTTATGCTGAGCAGTCTTCCCAAACCTCAAAGACTTCCTAAGCCTACAAAATGCAACAGTTTTCCTCAGCAATCTCTAAAGTACTCACCAAAAGCAACACGAAACACCACATATATGCCTACACCCATTGAAGCCTCAAGAGCAAAGCCCATAAGGCAGCCAACCAAATACATTGCCTAGGACTTTTGTCATACGGGACTCCATTGCACAACACTTAGATTCCCCACTCACTGGACTGAACAAGGATAAGATAATGGTTATTTGGGTCTATATTAGAACACTGAAGTTTCAAAACTTTGAGTGTTCTAATATCGACCCATTTTCAGCAAATGCTGAAAATATCAAAGAAACAGAAAACCAAATTTTTTCTTATGGAAAGAATTTGGTTGTCCATTTCTGTTGCTTCGGTATTTTCAGTGCTGTGGTGGAAAGTTACGGGTCCGGTTCAGGTAAGTGTGTGATTGTGTGGATGTGAGGGTTAGGGCGGGTTAGGTGAGTTAGGGTTAGGGCGCGGGTCAGGTAAGTGTGCAATTATATGGACATGAGGGTTAGGGCGGGGTAGGTGAGTTAGGGTTAGGGTGCGGGTGAGGTGACTGTGCAATAGTGACGGACCTTAAGGTTAGGGTTTGGGTTAAGGTAAGTGGATAGTTAGTGGTGTATATATAGTTTAGTGTAGGGTTAGGTGTAAGAGTTTAGGTGTATGTGTGGATTGCTGTTTGTTTGGTGTGCTTGTGTTGTGTGTATGTGTTTTGGAACAGCAAATTTTTTCCCTAGGAAAAAATTCACTGTTCTGTATGTTCGATGTTTTACATTTTTGTTGACTAGGTTTTGATATTAGAACACTCAAAGTTTTGAAACTTCGGTCTTCTAATATAGACCCAGTTATTTGCTTATCTGGAGCCAGTATCTGCCAGGTTGCACATGCAGTCAAGTTACTATACCACAGGTACCAGTATGAGTCGATCATAGTCTGTGGGTATTAATGATTTGAGAGGTACTTACATGGGCTATATTTAAATACTAAAAACTTCTGCCTGACTATACTCTGTTTCTGTCTGTCCCATGGGCATCCCTCAGTAGTGTGCAGAACTTCCCTTAAACACATTCAAGGGTCCAAAAAAAAAAAAAAAAAACTGAAGCTACTGCCTGCATGCAAGAACACAGAGAGTGAAACCCCATACAAACAGTAAAAGCCACTGCAAGTTCTACTTTTATCAACAGACTGTGAGCAGTTCCCTTAAACACATTCAAAGGTCCAAAAAAAAAAAAAAAGCCTGAAGCAACTGCCTGCATACAAGAACATGAAGTGCAGAACTCCGTACAACCCAGTAAAAGCCACTGCAAGTTCTACTTTTATCAATGGACTGTGAGCAGTTTGCTTAAACACATTCAAAGTTCCAACAACAACAAAAAAAAACTTGAAGCAACTGCCTGCATACAAGAACACGGAAAGCGGAACCTTGTACAAACCAGTAAAAGCCACTGCAAGTTCTAGGTTTATCAACACACTGTAAGCAGTGTAGATCTATTATAATCTTCTCTCTGTGATACTCCTACTGATTTTTCTGCTGTGCACACTACTGGACCCCCCCCCTTTTTTTTCCTCCCATTTACTGCAACAAATATGTACATTTTTCCAAGCTTTCCATTTATTTTATATTCTTAGATTTTATTTATCTTGCATATCACATTTCTTTTATATTCTTATATTTTATTCTTTCATTTAGTTCATTTATTGTAACAAATTTATACAGTTTCCCAAAGCTTTACATTTATTTTATATTCTACTTCCCTGGTGCCCTACTAAATCTGCTTTTGAATTCACACAGATAAACAGACACCTATAGGTACTGACCTTGGCTAGCTGGTTGAATGTTTTTCTCTTTTCACAGCTTTCTCCAAGTCCTGGTCCATAGCCCCCCCAACACCTTTTTTTGTTCTCCTAACATAATTCTAGTGTAAGTTTCCTAGCCATGTGAAACCTGTTTTCTCACAGCTTTCTCCAAGCCCTGGCTCTTAGCCCCCCTTCTCTCAGTCTCCTAAAATAATCTTATTGTAAGCTTCCCAGCCCTGTCAATCCTGTCTATTCCCTCCCTCTTCCTCTTGAGAGTTTACTTATTCCTCCCCTGAGCTGCGGTGCCATATTTAAATACTAAAAACCTCTGCCTGACTACACTCTGTTTCTGTCTGTCCCAGGGACATCCCTCAGTAGTGTGCACAACTGTAAATACAATTTGTACTAATGATTGTACTTGCATATTGAGTCAAAAAACCTGATGTAGAAAGGCACCATCTTTTGACTTAGCTTTTCTGCCCTTGCTTCATAGGCATCCCCAGTAGTGTACTCGTTTACACCATATCCCATTCTTTTTTAATTAGTACTCTATTGAGTCATAATTTACTGCATGCCCCTTTCTAAATCCCCTGGCATAACTACATTATTTGCTCCCCATTGGTGCATAAATAATTAAAAACAAACAGAAAGGTAACATTCACACCAAAACAATAGGCTGCCCTATTTCTGTAGTTGCTAACCTTCTCACTGATTGTTTTCTGTGTTGCAACTACTGCTCCTCTCGGCAGGTGTAACCCACTCTGTTTGCCCTTTGGGGCTCACTCTGCTCCCCTACCCTGCCCCCAAATCTCACCCATCCCCACTACCTGCACTTTTATACATCCCCTGACTCTTCCCCAGCCAACACCTCTCCAATCACAATACACCTAAACCAAACTCCACCCACCTGAAGATCTACATCACCCCAAACATCCACCCTTCCTACAATGCTCTACATAACATGTCTCCCTATAACCCCATTTGCCCTACTAATCTCTCTTCTCTTACCTATCTCACACTTTTCCCCAACCCTTGTCATAACTCTCACACACACTCCACTACATCTTACCATCAACCTCAGTTCCCATCCTACTCATCTATCTCACATGAACACTTTACCTCTAATCCAATCTATTTTTTCAAACCAAAACTGCTCCCAACCCAACCCCCCCCTGTACTCCCCTCTTAAACATGGTACCAGAAAATCACTACTCTCACACAACCCAAGCTACCCTTGCCCAACACACTGCCTCACTCTTCTACTCCACCACATGTCTGTCTCAGTAGACGGTGACATCCACCCCAAACCTGGACCCATCCTTAACATCCATCTCACCAAACCCTCCACTCAACCCACAAACTCAAAGTCCATTTGCCTTACAACACTTAATGCACAACGCCTAAAAAACAAAATCCCTAACCTCCATGCCTGCCTCTCCCATAACCACTCCATTACTGCCGTTTCTGAAACCTGGCTGAAAACCTATATAAAAGATAGTGAAATCCTACCACCAGGTTTTCAAATCATTCACAATGACAGGGCCCACAAAAAAGGAGGTGGAGTAGCAATAATCTACCCCACCTCCCATACATAACTCCCTACTCCAATACAATATCAACTTTTGCTAATGCTGAAATTATAATAGGTTTACTAAAAATAAACAACCACAAGTCCATATGTATCGATGCCCTCTATATTCCCCCTGGTGATTATATCAAAACTCTTGATAACATCCTGTCTTGGTTTTCCTCCATTATAAAAAATGAACCTATATACTCAGTGATACTAACATCAACTGGAATACTATTAACTCTGAAGCCCCATCCCACACAATCAACCTGTACAACTTCTCATAACTAATACAATCGCCAACCAGACCAAATAAAGATGGTACCTCTGGTACCATCATTGACTGGATCCTAACAACTCACCCAAACCTTATCACCAAAGCCGGAGCATTACCTGATCCTCTCAGTGATCACCTACCAGCCTTCACCGACCGTCTCCCATCTCCACTGCATAAACAACACCACTACATCCAAACCCGCAACCTCTCCTCTTTCAACCCTCTAACTTTCTCCGAATACTTAAAGCATACTGACTGATCCCCTCTAAAAAACATTCCTCTAGATGATGCCATTTCCTACTTTAACAACTCATTCCTAACCATTCTCAATCAGCAAGCCCCCTCCTGAACCAAACACATCAAAATGAGTCCCTGCCCACGGTTATCAAAAGATTCTAAACTAGCCTTGCACCAAAGGGACAAAAAAATGGAAACAACATCAAAAATATAAAAACCCTAACACCCTCCTAGAGTATAAGCAACTAAGAAACTTTGCAAAAAAATAATAATTAAAGACTGCAAAGCCACTACTCCAAACTCCAGTCCTTGCACTCAACAAATTCCAAAAAATTCTGGGACTCCATCTCATCCATGTTGCATCCTGGAAACAAATAAAACTCCTGCCCAGACCCCAACCTCTCCTAACTTGAAACAGCCAGCCAGTTCAAATCATTCTTCATAGACTGCATAGCTAAACTATCAGCCTCCTTCCCACCACCCTCCACCACAACCACCCCCTCCTGCCCCAACCACCACCTCAATCATCAGTTTTCCTCCACATCCTTCTGCCTTAAGCCCATCCCCACCAGCACTATAGAAAGACTTCTCCTCAAACTCAAACCCTGTTGCAATGCACAAAACAACCTTCCGCCCACCTTCTTCAAACAATCTGCAGACAGCATTGCCTACCCCATCTCTATTCTTATAAATAGATTCATACAAGAATCATATGTCCCTTCTATCTAGTGCCATGCTTACATCATCCACCACCACAAAGGTGGCAAAAATACTGATACCACCAACTTTAGGCCTATTGCCATCCTTTTTCCGCTTTCTAAAATACTAGAGAAAACAATGCAAGCACAACTCATGGCACACCTAACACTAAACAATCTCCTCTCCCCTGCCCAACACTGCTTCCACCCTGGCCACAGCACTATGACTGCCCTTCTTTCCTTTCTTGAAACCATAAACCTCAAACTCGACTCAGGCAAGTTTGTTTCCACACTATTCCTAGATCTGTCAAAGGCATTTGACACCTTCTCACACACCCTACTTATATCCCAACTCTCCACCCTACAACTCTCTCCCACCACCATCGCTTGGTTTTCCAGCTACTTGTCCAACCGCCAACAAGCAGTCCAATGGAAAACTTCAACCTCCCCCTTTTTCCCACACCCACAGGTGTCCCACAAGGTTCTGTTCTTGGCCCTTTTCTCTTTAACCCATTCATTAACAACTTTCACCAATCCATCCCAGACTCATCTATCATCCAATATGCAGATGATTCAACAATCATCTGCTCAGCCTCCTCCCCCTCCAAGCTCCTAGCAAAACCCTAACTAGCCATCTCCAAAACAGAAACCTGGATGCAGTCTAACCATCTGGCACTAAATGCAAATAAAACCAAACTAATGTTTTTTCCCCGTACCAAAAACTCCATTGACAAATCCACACTTACCATACAGAGCCAAACAACACCCTCCCTGAAACTGTTCCCAGCACCAAGCTTCTTGGCATCACTATTGATGAAGAACTAAAATTTGAAACCCACATCAACTCCACAGTCAAGAAAACCCACCAAAAGTTCTCCTCTACAGTCAAAGCTGCTTTTTAAGCCCCTCTACCCGTCATACTCTTGCATCCACCTTCCTACTCCCCTCCCTTATGTATGGTGCCCCTCTTTTCACCAATCTCCATCTTGGCCTTTTGTCCAAACTTGAATCCTGCTACCACAAGATCTCCAAATTTGCAACAATTCAAAAAACTCATCCCACCACTACCACTCCCTCCTCACCCTCAACTGGCTTGAACTACCCAACTACCTCAATTACCTACAACTCACTATTGCCCACAAGCTCATCTTTAAACCTGCCAACTGCCCAGCTCTTGCTACTTCCTTAAAACCTTACATTCCCAACCGCTCAGTCAGATCCAAAAAACAAAATCTCCTTCCAGTCCACAAACCTGCATGACCTCCTGGCCATCCACTGCTGTCCCAATCCTTAGCTAAACAGTGGAACTCAATCCCCACACACGTATGCAACCTACCTAACCATAGAAATTTCAAATCTCAACTACTCTCTCATCTTTCTTCCAAATGGGAATGCCCTTGCCACACTCCAACTTAACCCCCCCCCATTCCACCTTGCATTGACTCATCCAACTACTTCTATTACTTCATCCCACCCAAAACAATCCCTCCCCTACCAAAAATTAATTTTCTCTCTAATATCTATTGTGCTGTACTCTCCAATCTCAATTATAGTATTACCCTCTCCATGCATAATATTTTCCTAACCTACAAATGGCTAGTAGCTATATATTATGAAATGTTAAACCTACTATTGAGTTTATAACAAAAATATTCACTTCATGTAAATGTTGAAATTTCTGTTTTGAATTATGTCTTTTCATTTTTGTAACATTGTGACAAGCCAATTGCAAATATCATGGAACTTATCTGTAAATGTTTAATTAGCTGCATGAACTATGTCCTTTTGTAACATGTGAAATGTAACTTGCAATTATTGTGGAGCTTTTCTCCCCAGGCCTCCACTGAAAGCAGACTCTTCTTGGCCCAGTGGAGTTCCCTGGTCATCAAACTTAAATAAATAAATAAATATAGGAACAGAGCCATTGCTGATCTCTCTCTGAATATCTGTCTTAGGCATACATGTGCATTGCATTGAGCAGTATTCGACTTTCACCTAGGATGATGCCACAGTACAAACAAAAGATCATTTATTTCAGTAACTGGCGTAGTTCCTTGTCTCTTTGTAGGGGGAATTCAGTATTTGTCAGCATGGGAGGACATGGTTAATAAACCATGTTACTTTGCAAAGGGTGATCTGCACCTGTCTCACTAGGTTTCCAAATATTAGCTAAAACATTATCCAACATTTTAGAGCCTTTTTTAGGCAATGCCAAATTGACAAACTTGCCAACATACCAAAGTAACTGCTCAATGCTGGGACCAAAATCAAGAAACTCCACACCCTACAAGCTCCCCTCACTTTGGAGAATATAGACACTTGTACTTTGCAAGACATGGTTTAAATCCACAGAAAGTACTCTGATGGTGCAAAGCTTCAGTGCCTTCCACACATTTAGACTATCCACTCCACAGACAGGGACAGAAGGTGGAGAGATCTCAATATGTATTAGCAATAAGCATAACTCTAAGTTAGTTATACAAGGCAATGCCCAGGAATTTATCTCTGTACAAATCACCATAGACAAATTCAAAGAATGTCATATCAATCTATAGGTCACCCTCTATAACCCTAGAATCCCATAGCTTGTACCTAGACCTACTGGTGATACTCACCATTAAACCAAATACCCTATTCATGGGAGACTTTAACTATCCTTCTGTAGACTGGAAAACACCAGAGGTTCACCCCCCCCCACCCCCGAATGGGCCCATCTCTATACTGGATGAACGCCATGTCCCTGTAATCACGGCCACACAGGTGAAAAATGCACTTGCCAAAGCCAAGAATACAGCATGCATGGGACCTGACAACATCCCAGGCTGTGTTCTGCATGAACTACAAAATGAACTGGCACCCCACCTAAGTACCATGTTCAATCATAGCCTCGCTACAGGTTTTATGCCCACTGAATGCTGCACAGCTGCGGTGATCCCACTCCACATTGGGGGATCCACTATGGACCTCAGGAACTAACAACCCATCAGTCTGATGAGTCTGATCTGCAAGGCCATGGAATGTATCCTCATGGAACTTATAAACAAAGACAAAGGTAACCTGCAAACTCTGGACCCCACCCAGTTCGAGTTTGTGAAAGGTAGATCATGTCTCCTAAACCTGATTGACTTCTTTGAAACAGTCACCAAAGCTGTGGATGAGGATAAGGTGGTTCGCAAAGCCGACCTAGACCTTGCCAAGGCCTTTGACACCATTCCCCACTCTGGTATCATTGATAAACTCATGAAACTAGGTATAAACCCCTATGTCACACAATGGGTGGCAAACTGGCTCACTGACAGAACCCACACTGGGAAAGTAGCCAATTCCAAATCCTTCTCCAGACCAGTGACAAGTGGAGTACCACAGGGTTCAGTCCTGCTTCCCCTCCTGTTTGGCATCTACTTCTCTGAAGTCCAAGCCAACACAGAGGGCTTATGGCTAACAAAGTTCACAGACGACTGCAAACTGGGAGCCTTTATTAAATCCCCAAAGGATATGGACATTCTACGAAAGGGCCTCACTGAGACAGATGCCTGGTGTTAAAGCCACGGCATCAAGCTCAACAACAAAAAATGCATAGTCATCCCCTTTGGGAAAAACCCTGTGCCATCGAACTATCATATAGGTGGTCGTTCACTCATCTCCAAAAGTGTGATATGAGACCTAGGGATACAGGTAGACAGTAGTCTCTCCTTTGATAACCACATCAACACAGTGGTCAGTAAGTCCTTCTATGTGGCACACCTCATCACAAAAGGTTTCTCATCTAGAAAAAAAGAGGTCATTGTCCCTCTCTACTCAGCCTTCATTAGGCCTATTATAGAGTACAATGACCAGTGTAGGATGTACCTCACAAGACATTTGCAGTAGCTGGAAAGACAACAGAAATACCTCACAAAGAGGATCACTGGCCTCAAACAGTTGCCCTATGTAGACCATCTTAAGAAACTCCAGCTCTACTCAGTCACACCGCCTACTCAGAGGTGATCTCTGCCTAACATGCAAAGCTATGTCAAACCCAGAGCTGTTGAACATGCTACATTTAGAAAAATTCCTATCCCTTCAGGCCACATGCTCCAGGGACCTTAACCTTGTCATCACAATAAACAGAACTTGCTGGAGTGATAGGTTCCTGTCCCAGAGACTTCCCATACTCTGGAACAAGCTGCCCATTCATGTCAAACAGAACATCTCATTAGCCCTTTTTAAGAAAAATCTGGACAACTGGATGGGAAATAGGAAATTTACCCTGGGGATCACTTCTGTGGTTCTGCTTGACAGGGGCAGAGGAAAATAAATTTTTGGGTGGCTGAAGCCAGGGAATCCTTATGGCTAGGTTTATATAGGCACTCCCACATGATAACTAGCAGGTACAGCTGATGCAAACTACCAAACAAACATGTATGGATGAAAGCTAGATGTCGAAACCGGTCTGAATTGTGATGGAATAAATGTTGGTATTTTATTGCGTCCTTGTGGTGCTGGCATTTTTTGTCATTTTCCATATAGGTTTATATAGGCCCTGGGGCCGATAGCCTAGTACCTACCTATGAACCTATGAACCTATACACTGGCTCATTCTTGTAGGCACAATGATTCCTGGACTTTATTGACACAGATACTCTTGGCCAGATAGTGTACATACCCACCTGAGGTTCAAGTAAACGAGACCTTCTACTCACCAATATGGGAGAGTGCAGACCCCCCCCCCACCCCCAGTTTCATGTCCTCAGTGGTGAGGTTGGATCACAAAGCTGTCTCATTCTAAATAAAAATCAGTTCAAGAACTCCAGAAAACCCTGTATCCGTTAGGAACTATTTCAAACCTCATCCAATTAAGCAATAGCTTGTCAAAATTCAGTGCCCCTCCCAACTGTAACTTCACAACAACCTATGCAGAATTGTTCACAGAGACACTGTACAACTATGTAAATGGCTATAAAAAGGCAGCTGTACCTACCAGAAGTAATCCCAAAACTAACTCTAAAACAAACCACACTGGTAGAATCCTAACCTTAATAGGGTACATAACAAAAAGAAAAAAAGTCATGGCTAAAATAAGGAAGAGCAACTCCCATAATGATAGGAGTTCTCTAAACAAAATAAACAGTAAACTAAGAAAACTAACTAGTCCAACATAGCCAATTATATGGTCAAGATCAGTATGCCAAATTAGTGGTCTATGGTGCCACCTTCACTGAGCAGAAGGACATAGCAAATTTGCTGGCTAACAAATTCAGCTCAAACTTCACACCCCACTCCCCTCATGCCTCCCCCCTGTGAAATACCTACTAGCATAACCCCTGACATGCATTATTAACAGGAAACTAGTCCTGGAGATGCTCAATAATACTAAAAAAAACCTCAACATGCCCCAACAATATCAAGGATGCCTCCTAAAGAACTTGAAATGTGACCAATTAGGACCATGGAATCACTTTTCAGCTACAGCCTCAGACAGACTTTGTACCATGAGAATAGAGGACTGCAGCAGCTATCCCACTTCACAAGGGTGGGCCATTAACCGACCCCAGAAACTACACACCTATGAGTTGAACTAGTTTAATATGCAAATCCATGGAATGTTTTAGCATGAAAATGATCAACAAAGACAAAGGCTACCATTAGAAACTGGACCCAATCCAGTTTGGTTTTGAAAGGGAGGGTCGTGCCTACTACATCTGGTGGACTTCTTTGAGAAAGTCACCAAGGCAATGGATGAGGAGAAAATAGTGCATATTGCCTACCTGAACCTGGTTAAGGCATTCAGTACAATACTCCCCTCGGGTATAGTTGACAAATTCACTGAACTGGGCATAAACCCCAACATAGCTCATTGGATTGTGAGCTGGTTCACAGACAGGACCCAGTAAGTTAAGACTGATGAGATTACCTCCGCTAAGAGACGGGTTATCAACAGGGCACCTCATAGCCCCATACTGTGACCACTCTTATTTGAAATGTTTTTCTCAGAGATAACGTCCAATGTCAAGGGCCTTTGTGTAAGTTCACAGATGACTGCAAATTGGGAGCTATCATAGATTCCCACCATTCCCCAAACATCTTATAAGAAGGTCTAATACAGACAAATGACTGGTGACAAAGTTATGAATTAAAACTCAATCCCAAGAAATGCATTATAGTGCCCTTTGGGAAAACTGCCACACAGGCTAACTAGCCCATTGATAAGACACCCCTAAGAGGTGACATGTTAGTCAGGGATCTGGGAACATATGTTGACAATAATCTGGATTTTGACCAACATCTGTCCAAGGTAGTATGAAAATCATTCTATGTCACACAACTTATAAATAAGGGCATGGCATTTAGATCCAAGGAAATTATAGTGCCACTTTATTTGTCCCTTATCTGACTAATCATTGAGTATAATGTCGCTTTTACCTGACCAGGCATATAAAACAGTTGAGATGCTCAAAAGGGTTCGTTATTGTGAGAATCCAGGGTATAAATACATTGTCCTATGTGGATCATCTTGAAGCCCTATCTCTATACTCTGTCTCCTACAGGTTACTGTGAAGCAATTTATGCCTGGTATAAAAGGCATCCTTGGATCCAGCTCTGTTACATACATACATACAAATGTTTCAAGCATGGGCATTAATGCTTTTATATTCTGCCAATATACCAAAACACTTGTTCCCATAATAAGCATCCAGGCTGTTCATAAAATATCTAAACTAGTACTTGCTTTAATGTAATTTGGTAGTCTGTTCCATGCATGTATCAGCTGCTCTCTCAGAGAACCAATAAGTACACTACTCATTCCTATAGAGTCTTCTACATAAGTTGTCTAATGATTCTCTAGTACTTTTTGATAACCCCAAACATTCCTAAAAATAGTCATCTCTAAATGCCCTATATACTTGAATAGGATCTCCTCTTAGATATCTATAAGAGACACTGTGCATCTTTTATAATAATTTAAATTTTCAGATTCATGGATGCCCTTGGCATATTTCCGCTGTACTCCTTCCAGCTTACTCATGCTTGTTTTCTTATAAGGTTTCCATATTGTTATTCGATCATGATGTTTGGGTCTAATACAACTAACAAATAATGACAATCTTTTCTGATTTCCTAGATTATATACATCTTTTTATACAACATATAGTTCTATAACTATCATTGACCATTTGGTTGATATGATTAAAAAAACTCAAAGCTGGATCTACCCATATACCAAGGTTCTTAAATGAATCTACAGCTCCAATCAGTGTGTGCTGTATTAAATATTTACCTTTCAATTTATGTCTCAAAATCTCATATTCTTATTTTTTGATGTGTTTGTCAGCATAGTATTCTCCTGTGCTCAAATGTTCAATTTAGTCAGGTTATTTTGCTGACATACATTATCTGTGATGGGACTTTTACATATCCACAACATTAGCATTATCAGAGCCACTAGATACAAGGATCTAAATTTTGCCTGTGATGTAACTAAGACATGTCAGAGAGTCCTTTTATGGCCTCAGAGGATCCTCATGCTTTGGAACAGGCTTCCCATTTCTGTGAAGCAGAGTCCATCCTTACACCTGTTTAAGTGCAACCTTGACTAATAGATGGTAAATTGGAAATTCAGTGGCTCTTGCTCCCATGTCTCTGATAGACAGAGGCAGACAGTATTGGCCAAACTAACATACCCCCCCCCACACACACACATAAACACAAATAACCTCTTGAACCATCCTAACACACACCTTCCTAATAAATGCTCATGATACATAGGGACACACTTGGGTTGGACTGCACAGCTAGGCATATAAAGGCCCTGGTGGTCATTAGCCAAGCATACCTAATAACCTATGCATTTACAATCAGAATAGCAATTAACAATCGGTACAGTATACCATCCCATTGAAGAGGTGTGT
Organism: Protopterus annectens; assembly: GCF_019279795.1. Classification (NCBI taxonomy): domain Eukaryota; kingdom Metazoa; phylum Chordata; order Ceratodontiformes; family Protopteridae; genus Protopterus; species Protopterus annectens. The sequence goes on from NC_056729.1 coordinate 984,406,352, forward strand.
AACAAATGATACAGAGGTATAATAACAATAAAACTAGGAGTTTCAGGAGTAATTATATTCAGCACACTGAATGTGTACACATAACTCAGTTTTTACTTCATGATGGAGACATGCACAATAACCACAAAACTACAGTATATACAGCATATATGTAAGATAAGAAAACAGAGCAAACAATCTATTTCTATATCTATATTTATATCTATATATATCTGTATATACAGTACATCTGTCTCTTTTTATATATGTGTGCATGTGCATAAACTGGAAGGTAATTTTGCATTGTTTTTAGTCTTTAGAATAGCTATCTTGTGGCAAGAAATTACTGTCTGGCATTATTGTCATGTTTCTGGTGGCTGAGGTGTTGCAGCAGTTAGCATTGTTGCCTCATAGCAAGATGTTCTCCAGTTCAATTCTTGGCTGGGGTGCCTTCTGTCTGGTGTCTGCATGTTCTCCCTGGAATTGTGTGGCTTTCCTCCCACATTAGACACATTAGGATTAGACAGTTTAAATTCACCATATGGTGGCAGTGGTACTGATGAACTACAGCGGTAGAGCTAGCCACATGGTGGTGTAAACTGTGGCTTGAGATGATTGTCACTGTTGAAATGACACCCAATCTTTTAATCTGGGATAGGGAATTAGAGTATAGAATTTAAAAAACAGTATTCTGTAAAGTGAAATCCACTGCAGGGTATATATAATAAGGTGCTACTGTGGTGTAGGAATCTAAAATGCAGTTAGACTTTCTGATGATGAGACAGTTGACAAGGAATGGAAATCAATCATAGTATAATACTTTAAATAAGAAGGCGAGAGAAGTAAGTATTACGTTCATTGATCAAGAAGAAGCCTGCTTTCTTTGCATTTTAGGCATTGATGCTCCCTTACAAGTGAGATGGTTATACATTATTAGATCTAGTTGGACAGTTTATGATATTTTTATTTGTTTTGTTTTGTTTTGAAGGTTGCTGACAAAATGATAAACTGTACTGTAATTATGAAAGTAGAATTCATTTCGCAGTTGGATTTCCACTTTAAGGAGACAAAATTAGATAAGTTTCTGACTGAGAAAGTAGATTTATCTATGTCAGCTCTAGTCATGTTTAAATGATAATTGAAGGTTAAATTGATATCCCCCAGATTATAAAGTAAAGCAAATGGAAAATACAGTTATTGGGATGAAGGTTATTATGTAGTATCTTCCAAGGTGTGTGTGTGGGGGCATGTTTTCTTACAGTACTGGAGAGCATGACTTAGCTTTATTAGGCTGAGAAAGAGGTTCATATGTTATAACCAAGATGAACACTGATTCAGGTAATTTTCAATTTCACTTGTGATGTATGAAGGATTGTGAGCTAATCAGCATAATACCATGCCACTGGCAAACAGGATGATGGATAGGTGTGGTAGGTCAAAAGGAAGCAAATAGTAAAGATGGATAACAATGAGGGGATAATTCTGAGCCTTGTAGATCTCTGTTGCTTAAAAGGACAATCTGTTGATGTATGTGATCCTGTTTTGACTTTCCTGTGACTGAGCTTGTTGAGTTCTTGTAGTTTGTCCCTGTCCAGCCTGTAGCGCTCTACAATCTCCAGCTCGTGTAGCTCCTGCAAGGTTACCCTGGGCCTGAACACTCTTATTCTTCACAGTCTAGGCCTATTGTCAGCATCAGCAGCAGCATCAGCACTAACCTCAGCATGTAGTACATACAAATGCAGCAGAGCTGCAGCAGCCCCTTGCATTGCTTTAGTTAAAAATCCCACATTCGTACTCCACTGGTGCAGAATATGGGGTTGAAATCAGATTGTAGGGTGTATGCAACTTTTCTAGTGCTGTGCTGTAGGTACAACCTGTGTGATTGGCTACCAATGGATGCATTCCACCTTTCAAGTACATCATTATCAGTAATTTAATGGCCCAGTTTAAGTGGTTCAGGGGTCATGAGTAATTTATATATGTAGGCTTTCCCAGGCAATTTTCATTTAGTTTTGTTTTTTTAAACAGCCTTTCCTGCTAAGCACTTTTGTGTGGCATGCAAATCCACCCCACAGAAATAAACAATGCTCAGAACTCAATGGACACACCCCCATAGATGGGCATGCTAAGCACAGTGATGTGCCACACAAAACGTATTCAAACTAGCTAAAACACGCACCCCAAAGTTAAACAAAGCTGAGCAGGCACTGGACACACCTCCCTGCTCAGCTCTGCAGCACGGCACGCAAACAGATGCCCCTGAGCTCCAGTGTGCTTAAAGAAATACAGACACACCCCTTTTGATGTCAGCTACATCTTCTGTGGACATCAACAAAGTTCTGGGGCTACATGGATGTGATCTGCAGGCAAGAATATCTATTTTTGCTATTTAGTAACCCCAGCTCATTTGCATAGAGATCCATGCACACAGCCAGGAAACTAAACTATTCCAGACCCTGCCCACTTAGAAACCACAGAAATTTACCATTGTACATATTCCATGCAAGGCCCTATAATGCATTATGGTCACATATTTTATTTTTTTTTTTTGTTTTTACACTTTTAAATATTTTTTTTGCATAACAGCATCTTTGCACATTGCTGTGCGCCACACAAATCTGAGTATTAAAAAAATATTTTAAATTATTTTCCATTACTTTTTGGAAACACAGCACATAGTTTTGCACATATCTGTGTCTGCTATGCCATTTCTGTCCTTCTAACTTGGCTTTTACCACCCCTGTTTACTTTTTTTATCTCATGTACATGAAATTTTTCCGTGTACACTTTGGACACCAATATGGGGTCTTCAGGACTGCCTATCTGCTTGCTGGATCACTCCAACCCCCTTATTTGCATGCAATTCACCTACTTATGAGGTGATTTGCATGCCATGCACACTTCTGTGTTCGCATACTCGCGCACGCCCCTCAACTCCATTTACTGGATCACACAGCTGCTTACTTCCATGTAAGCTCCATGCCACTATGCCTCACGGAAAATTAATCTGTGTCAGCATTATTGAATTCCTCCCTAAGTCTACAGAGGTAATTACAAAATTGTTAAGGTATATACCTCTCAGTCACATATTTTAAACATGTATATACTGTGACTAAAAATGTGCAGAGTGCAATTAGAATGATATGTGCATTATAAAAGCCTCCTTGTATTTCTGTCAATTTTGCTGATATGCATATCTCATTTTAAAACTGTACACATCCTGCTATTTTGTATAACTTCTACAATTTGCCTATCTGCACCCAGCAGCTTCATTAACATGGGTGCACACTTCACTCTAAGCCTAAAATCTTGGTCATTTTTGTGTGACCAGCAGCATTGCTCTTTGAATATGCAAAAAGCCAAGAAACCCTACATGTCAAGCAACACCTGCTTGTGGACAGAACAACTGTTAGTGGCTATGTTTAGGTGCAGCTAGACTTGACTACACAGTATTAACAACAGGTTGTACATAAGCAAGCTTAACTTCTGTAAGCAAGCACACTCAGACTGCAAAATACAAGGCATGGGCAAATTGAAGATCCTCAATTAAGAGGCTGGTGGAGCTTTAAGAGGAAAGTGTACTTCACTGTCAATAGATTACTGTACAAATACCACTAATTTTAATTACTGATCACTAGTGACAAACATCAATATGATTTAAAAAATGAAGCATTGACAAAAGGAGATAATAGGAACACACTACAGTGTAACAAAGTGAGTACATTTTATAAATAATATGTAAAGCTGTGAAGTGAGATAAGAGTTCCCAAGGAAAGCAAATGCAGTAGGGGAAATTGCATATACTGCAGGTCGTACATAGTTATGGAATTTCACTGGAATTGTCATGTATACAGTGAAACTAAAACAAATGCAATAATTTGCATATAAATTAATTGATATTTGAATACACATACAGGTTAAAGAGATTTAATCCTTTCCTTGCCTTATATATATAGGAAGAAACAATAATGAAGTTGCAATGCCAATGTACATGAGTGTAAAAATGGGGACATATTGAGAAGAATCTTGCACACCTGTAAAATCATTCCAGTAATAGTTGTAATTATGAAAATAATGAGTTGAGGTAGCAACCTGCATTTTGTGAATGGTAGAAAGTGTGCTACTCATATATGGCATGTATTTATTTACTGCATCCCAGACGTGACACATATGCAGCACTGTCACTTAGACCTGCATGTCAAAAGAAGAGCATGCTGCTACCACACTTACATATGTCTAACTATAACAGATGTGCGATATACATAGTTGAAAAATGAGGGACACAGTCATGTGACATATAGTAGCATGCAAACTCATGTGTAGTTACTCCCTTGACAACTGAGTATCATATCTAGAAAAGTCAGTATATGCCAAAGCATATAATGTACACATGTATGGTAGTAAGCCCACACATGGATACATAACCCATAGAAGACTTAGCCCAAATAATTTACATGCCAGCAGTGTTGTATAATGAAAACAACTATATTAAAAATGTTTCACCTGTCAGTTCAAGAAGATTTCAAAACAAAGCATTTTAAACAGTACAGTCATATTATATGTGTCCTTGCTAGTGAGAGCTGAAATGCAAAATTCTGTCAGATTACAAATTTGATTGGAATACATGATCATGATGTACATCACATTTTGCCCTGAAGTAAACTTTGTTGAACACATCAATAATACCTGTATGACAGTATACAATGATGACTCCATAACATGTGCAAGATTAACATAAGTTAGTAAGTAAAATGTTTAATATTTACATTCCACGTGCAACAGCTGTGCAGTGGCATGTAACAATGCTGGCATCCTCTGTGCATTGGTCACTACCTCCATTGCAAGAATATTGGCAGAGACAGGCTGCCAGAGGCAAATATATTTCTGACAAATTATAATAAATGACAAAAACTATATCATAACATTGATTACTTGATGTGTTTTGTGCTAATTGACACACAAATAATACATCATTTCATTGGGCATGCTCACAGAAAGTACAAGAGTGAGTGCATTAACATCACCTGTCTACCACGAAAACTCAAGAAACTACAATAACACAGGTCCAGTCACACTTTGTGACCACATTGCAGTATGACCCGTCATGTAAATGTTTACATTAAGTCATATAATAAATAGAATTATTTTTGGGGAAGCTAATCTTGCCTGTAAGTATTATATGAAACATTGAATAGTACCATGCCAGACTCAAAAACCTGACTGAGGTCAAACCTCATAGAGTTGTATATCAGCCAATGATGTCACAGAAATAATAATTTCTGATGTGCAATGAATTCCACAATTGAAGGGATTGCATCAGTAGTATGATGGAATGGTTATTGATTCCCTAAAATGGAGCTTGAGGACTCAAAAATGTGGTCCTGTTAGTGTGTTATAGGTTCATTGGGCATTGGTAAGTACTAGGCAATAAGTATGCAGACCATTTCAAGTCTAGCCAAAAAACATGTTCAAAATTTCCCTCTAGCCCCACACAGAGCAAGGCAAGACAGACCAGGTAAGATTATGAGGCTGCCTGTTCAGTTATCTAGGTTTACTTTGAAGGTGGAAAGCATGCTACTCTGTTTGATATGTAGTAGAAGTTTGTTCAAAGGAGAGGGATACATTGGGATATGAAGCTATTACACCAATGTGTCTTATTTATCTGCTGATGAAGGTATATTTCCTTTAACTGAGTATTTGATGAACCATTAGTTCTGAGAAGGAATAGGAGATGAAGTAGGGCTGGATATTTCATTCCATGAAAGGCTAGAGACATATTTCCACAGATGAGACTGTAAGAGATTGAATTCAGAGAAAGGGGTGTCAGTCACTCTTGATAACCAAGATTTTTTATGCCACTGCACTTTTTAGTTATTAATCTCTGAGGTCTTTCAAGTTGGTGCTATGTTTAGATAAATGCATGCCAAAAAATACATTATACTGAATAACGGGTCTGACAAATTATGAGCAAAGGGGAATAAAGGCTTCCCTGTCTCCAATGGTGATACCTTTGGAAATTAGATGGGCCAGATAAAAGCAGTGGCGGCTGGTGACTTCAAATCAAAGGGGGGCTGCAGGAGACAGCTGAATGGGTGGGGCCAATGGGGAGGGGTGCAGCCAACTAGAAAGGGGAGGAGCTATGCTCAAAACTACACAAAAATGGAACTTTAAATACTCCACCCTGGGTGCCAAACCATCATTATGAGAGTCCAATCAAGACAAAATGAAGTGTAGAAGAAAAAAAAATTCCAATGCATTGGCTGCATGACAGCTTACTTAATATCTAGATGGAAACAAAAAGGTTGTGAGGCATGAAAAAATAAATTACTTTTTTAAATGCATTACTGGAATGCCAGAAAAAGTCAAGTATAAGAAAAACAAGCAGCACTCAACTCAAACCACTTCTTCTTGCACTGCAGTTCTAATTATAATTTATATTCAGCTTTATAAAAGTACCAAGTAATATGCTGAAAGTAGCAATCTCTGTGATACCCCAACTTGTAAAAATGTTTCTTATCCAAAAAAGACCTGCTGCCTGACAACAATTATCTACTTGTTTCATGGGGAAAACATGATCAGCAAACAAGAAACAAGCTCAAGGTAAATTGCTTAAAGGAATACTGCACAGGTTATGGACCACACATGATATATTGACATTCTGTTTAGTTTATGGGTAAAGCCTGCAAAGATGACTGCAAGTCTCCAACAAATGTAATGAGCTTCTTAAAATACTGTAATCCTGTCCTTTATTACAAATATTGTCATATGTATTTCAATACCCAAAGCTTAAACATTATCTAGTTATGTAAGTATTCTCTGCATGGCAACAACAAAAAGGCTTTCAATGTTGGTAATTTTTTAACTGTATGCTTATTAAAGCTTACTCGCATCTTACAATCTCAGACAAGCTTACCTGATAGTCATGAAAGCATTGCTACTTAAACACAGAGCAAACGAGCACTTTTTGAATAATAAGAAGCATAAATCAACAGTATAAAAATATGACAGAAAACCAGAATATTCTGCAAAATCAAGCAAGGACAGATGAAGAGCCACTGTAGTACTTGTGTCTACCTTGGATGGGGGGATACTCTGCACACTTACACTGCATAACTGCTCCTTGCCTTGCTTGGACACATCAAGGAGTCACTACATGGGGGAGTGGGGTGCAACAAGTATGTCACAATTTGAAATGTCTCTGGCTGACTGTGATGGCCCTGACACATTTCTCATACTTCTCAACCTCAGAGCAAGAAATCTGGGCAAAGCCATACATAGAAGTGGGACAAAGGCCCCAAAATAAAGACAATATTTAAATAATGCTCTTATAAACTTTCTAATAGAATAGTAGGTCTTGCATTAATATGAATTTTCTGAAGGGTGTGAAATCTGAAACTCAAATGTCTGTCATTATTTTCTAACTTCAGTCTTTAATGATTTGCCACTAATTTGCCAGGAAACCACAATTTTATGAAAAATGGACCAAAAATGTAATGCAAAAATGTAAAATAGCCACACAATACAGCTGGGAACCTACCAAAGAAAGGGCACTTTTTTAATATTAATACTGTTAACTTGAGCAGATGACAAAATAAATGAATCTACATGCATTTCTGAAATAAAAGTAATCTATAACTGTGATTTTTGGGTATTAGGTATATATAAGAAATTTCAAAATATCTCGTTCCGCTCTTTAACCTGACTTGATTCTCTCCATAGATCATTTCCACTGCCAGTGACTCTTATTACCATGAATATAATTTTCCTTCAGTATCTTTAACAAGACTGAGTGAATGTCAGTGTATTCACAATACTGCCTATATAGTTCAATGTTTTGCTCAGCTATGACCAGTCTGTAATCCTCTGGTGTACAGGAGCTCTTTGAAAGGTGATCTATTAGATAAGACATAGATTCATAGGTAAATACTACTAACTGCCCCGAAGAGCCATTTTAAGTCTAGCCATTTAGCCAAGGTCAAAATCAAAGACGTTAACCATTATTTCATAAACCTTCCAATATCCCAAAGTAACAAATAGGTACATGTGTTCAGCAGGATATCCTCATAAAAAGTGGAAGCAGACAACAGTAAGAATTAACAGGAGTAAGTAATCCTTCAAAGAAAGAGTGGTGGATACACAGCTAATATGCCAAGCTGTGGTGGTGAGGAGGTAGTATGGTGGAGCTGAAAAGAGCAGACATGAGTATAGCAGATGCAAGCCAGTATTAATAAAGTAAACACCGTGAAAAATCTAGAATTTTACAGTGAGTAAGGAAACACTCTGAATAATCTTGGCAAGGATTAAATGTTGTCATTGTCTTCAGTGAATATTTTTTTTAATTCACTGAAGACAGCAGCAGACTCTACATTTATAAGTCAATGTGTTATCCTTAATCCTCTAAAGCAATTCTAAATTAATGGTTATTTATTTCAGATCATCAGACTCAATTCTGCAATATAATCAGAATAAAAGTGCAGGAATCGCTCTATTTTCAGATCTATAACATAAGAACACAGTCACAAATCATTGTCAACCTAATAGAAAGGATAACATACATAGATCTTAGCTTCATCCAAAATATGTTTATAACATCAATAGATCTCTTTTTATATTTTGTAACAATATTTGACACAAGCAAGAAACATACAGGTGAAGCCCTGTAAAAGCCATGTAAAATCAGAAGCACACTGATTTAAATTTATTATGTCTTGACATAAAAATACAGCCATATATCATGTTATAACCAAATAAAAGCAGACACATGCCTTTAGATGCTAGTTGAATAAATACAAGTAGCTAGCCGCGGTGGTGCAGCGGTAGTGTTGATTCTCGGCTGGAGCGCCTCCTGTGTGGAGTCTGCATGTCCTTCCCACGGTTGGGTGGTGTTCAAAAGACATGCATGAATGGGTGTGCCTTCTTTGAAGGTTGGGCATCTGGTTGGCAACTCGGCACCGTAAAAAAATCTACTGCCAAACATTAGCGAACCGGAGTTCCATTGTGGTGACCCCTAACTGGGAAAAGCTTAAAGAAGAAGCTAAGCACTCCTGGTTTGAAACTGTTAGCACAATGTAGGAATTGTCTATGGAAACTGAATGATTTTTATTTAAATTGCCAAAAATGTAATGCTCAGAATTATCTAACTGATAAAAACAGTATAATACACTTTCATTTGACCAGCAAATAACTGTATTCTATTAAGCAATAATCTAACCCATCAACAATAATAAAATTATCACAGATCTTTTAGTCTATATGAGGTGCATTTATTTATTCATATTCTGCAGTCATAATCCAACTCAGTGCCTGTTTCAAAAGTACTGTACATAAAAACATACAAATTCATGAGAAAAAAGTACCAGAAAAAGAAGATCATAATTAAAACATTTGTTAATTTGTGTTTTTATTAATTCGCTGACATCTGCTTTATCCTATTTGGGGTCAAAGAGGAGATGAGGCCTATTCTGGCAAGCAAAGGAATGTAAGACAGAAAAAAAAAACAATCATGGATGGGAGGCTAGTTTGTCACAGAACAAATCTATGCACTGATAGACTGCACACATATCTACAGGCAGTTTAAATGATCTCCAGTTTCACAGTCTGATATTTTGCAGAAAAATAGAGCATCTAGTGAAACACATGCAAAATGTAAGAGGACATGCACACTATCAGCACAGAAGGGCACCCAGCTGGGAATGGTACTGGAAAAAGCACAGGCTGTGAGACAGCAATGCTAACATGTGTCACTTACAGTTACTAACTTAAATGGAAGAACAGTGCTCTTTACTGCTGTGAAGCCTGTATTATTACAACATTGTCGTTTGGATCGCATAGAATCTAAATATGCATTTTTATTACTTTTAATTAAATATAGAGTGTGCTGTTTCTGTTTACGGTCTCTTAGTATTGCACTACTAAATTTTTCCGACACTGAGTAGCTTCATTTAAAGCAGTATTTTAAAGTCATTTTTGCCTAGAATACCCAGTCTTACACTACTGTACGACCTCACAATAAAACAGTTTTGTGAACACACACACACACACACACACACACACACACACACACACACACACACACACACACACACACACACACACACACACACACACACACACACACACACACACACACCAGTCCATTCCAATGCTTCCCTACTAAACACACACCAGTCCATTCAAATAGGCTTCCCTACTAAACAATAAACACACACCAGTCCATTCAAATAGGCATACATTCATTCACACACTTCCCTACCATTCTAGACTAAAATAATTAACACACTTACCTGCCCTTGCTGCCCATTCTCCATAACATTAATCCAAATGCCCGCACAATACTCCATAGTCCCGCGAGATTCCCGCGATCCAAACCCTAATCCACAGTCCCGACGCTGACTGCTGCTGTTGCAGTCCGGCCCCGACGCATTTTCCCAGCGAGTCTGTGCACTTTAAAAGTGCACAGATGTCTCCTATGTTTCCCTACCTGGATTGCCGGACTGCCGCGAGCATGTGCAGTAGACTCGCAGTAGTCTGGACTACTGCGCATGCGCGAAGTCCACGAATTTAAAAAAAAAAAATTCTTTTTTTTTTTGGTTGAGGGGGCTGCAGTCCGGCAGCCCGATAGCACGGGCTGCCCCTGGATAAAAGTTTTTCTGAACTACAGTGGAGACATGATGTCAAATGATAAGGAATTATCAACAGCACCACGCAAATCCCTTACAGCAGTGTATGTTTGGAGGGGTGCATCTCCTATACGGTAAGTGAAGCTTTTTTTTATTTAACAAATGAACTATGCTACAATTTTTACATTTAATTTGAGACCATTGTCTTTGCACCAGTTGTTAACATGATCTAAGCCATGTTGGAATAATTGTGAGTCAGTTAATTCTTGTATAACAACACCCAATTTACAGTCATCTGCAAACTTAGTTTAGCATAGTCCAAAAATGCTGGCCTGAATGTCTAAGAAATATATGCCAAATAGTAGACAGCCCAAAAGTGAGCCCTGTGGTATACCATTGGTAATTTTTTTTGCTTTCATAAGTGACATCTGCTACTCTAACAGCATTGGTTCCATCAGACAATCAGATAGCTCTACACTGCAACATAAAAGGATTTATATTCAAACTTACAAGTCTGTCAATAATGCCTGCATGAGGAATAGTTTCAAAGGTCCTGGTGAGGTTTAGATAAGTTGTATGCCCTACATAAAAAATATCCACTGTTTCAGTTTCAAATGAGGTTAAACAGGCAGGACCTTCCTTTGATAAAGCCAAATTGATGAGGTCAAGGGTTAAGAGATTTTCAACGTCCATGTTAATGAAGACTGAGATAATGTGGCCCACAGCTTTACATATGAGGCTAGTGAGACTAATGGGTCTGTAATTACCAGGGTCTGTGGTTGTACCATCCTTGTGATACAGCATTACAATGGTTGTTCCCCAGTCTTCTGAAATGTAACCAGTTGAGAGACTCAGATTAAAGAGTTTAAGCAGTAGTGCAGAAAGGCCATATTTAGCAGTGATGGTCAGGCAGCCTGTCATGTTATTGGGGACCATGGATGAAGTATTATTAGTTTCTGAAAGGTCTGAAAGAATTTTTTGCACAGTAACTAAAAGGGTCAGATGGGATTGTTGGACCTGTGGAATGGCTATGACTGTGGGTATAATAAAATTTACACTAAATTTGTTAGCTAGGATATTAGCTATTTCCTTTGGGTTTGTGAGTGCAGTATTATTGTGAACAGGCTGTAAACATTGTTAGAGTTAGCTCTTAGTTCCCTGTCATAGGCAAAAAAAGACTTACAGCAATTATTTTTGGTTTTAGGGGCTATTTTAAGTTCATACTCAGTTATGCGCTTCCTAACTGTTCCCTTAATCTCTTTGTTAGATTGCTTAAGTGTGTACGTAAGATGGGTAGAATGAGACCTCTTATAACCATTAAGCAGTTTCTTTCTCTTGTTATATAATTTATTTATAATAGGTATTCCACCACAGGGGGTTGTCTTTAAATGCCTCATGACATTTTTGCAGATAGAGACTGCCTTATCAATACAATTATTTAAGTGGAAGTAGAAGTCAGAAGCATAAGTTGCAGCTTTATCAATAGGATACTTCAGAGGAGGATTACAGCTATATTTATTTAAGTAATCAAGTAAAGAAAGAAAGTTTGCTTTTGTAAAGTTCATAAGAGCTATTTACAGTGGAAAGACCACCAGTTTTAAGGAAAGGGGTCACAAGACATGCTGATACATATAGAGATGTGTAAGAAGTGGCCATATTTGTGAGGACTAGAACCAGGATAATGGGCCCTCTTATAGGCTAGGTAATTATTTCTGAAAGAGAGTTAAAATGTATGATGTCATGGAAGAACTGGGCACACCGACCTTTTTCATAGTAGGTCAGACAGTTTATTGATGGATAGTTGAACTCCTTCAGTAGAAAGGTCTTGGGTTTAATGGAATTTCAGCTAATGCATTAAGATAGCTAACTTGCTCGGAAGAGGGCATAGATGGTTTTCCACAGCTAGCTATGAAGTGTAATTAGTCTTTTTAAGGTGATATGGACTTCTAGGATTTCACATATGGTGTCCCAATGAATCTGTTGTGAGATGATCATATCCTTGACAAATACTGGCATTCCTCCACATTGCCAGTGGGTCTGATGATGTGATAGGCATTATAGCTAGGAATATGGGGAGTGCTTTCAATTCTCTGAAACCACATTTCTGCAATCAATCGTGAGATCTGTGTATTAACTTTGGGTCTATATTAGAAGCTCGAAGGTGTAGTTACCCGAATACGTAAACATCGACACGTCTTCATCGAACCGCAAAAACATTCATCGTCCTGAAGCGCGAAATCCGAAACATCGAATAGTCATGGTTGGCCTGTTTGTGGTATAGCTCGGCAAGGTAAGTGTGCAATAGTTACGGACCTTAGGGTTAGGGTGCGGGTTAAGGTAAGTGCATAAATTGTAATGTATGTGAGATTTAGTGTAGGGTTAGAAATAGGGTTTTGTTAAGTGTATGTGTGTGGATTATTTAGTTTGTTTGGGTATAGCTTCTTAAGGTAATTGTGCGATAGTTACAGACTTTAGAGTTAGGGTGCGGGTTAAGGTAAGTGCATACATGGTGGTATTTGCAAGATTCAGTGTAGGGTTAGAAGTAGGGTTTTGGTTTGTGTATGTATGTGGCTTATTTAGTATGTTTGGGTAGGTAGCATGTAGTGGGTGGTGGGGTGGTACAACTATGATGGTTTGAGTTTTTGAATTTCATGGTTTAGGGCGTAAGTGTATTCGCGGTTCGTGGAATATGTGTCAGTGTTTTAGTATTCGGTGACTAGGGCTTTCACAATTTTAATACAGACCCATTAACTTCATGTGCCTCAGATAAAACTTTGATACAAATGTGAGATTAAATATATATGAAGGCATGACTTCATCATTGCATTGCAAGATATATGTGTGGTTTAAAAGTTAATGAAAAAGTAGTGTGAGTTCTCTCTCCATCTCAATATCTTTCTTGAATGGAGGTGTACACGCCACATGGGTTGGACGATTCAGTCATCCCTGTAACATACATTCACAATATTTAGAGACGCCAGTTTCAAACACCTACCTAAGTCCACAAGCAAACGAGCATTATATCAATTTCCAGCACCACAAGAGAAGGTTTACTCAAAGGCAATGATAAAGCAAATTTCAATAAATGGCCTCATCAGTTTATAGCAAAGCAGATGCCTCAGAAGGATTGACAAAGGTGAGTCATTGCTGGATTCAGACGCCTACCTAAGTACAAAAAGCTATAGTCTGTTGTATCAACCACCAGTACCGCAAGAATATTCTGTGAGATAGAGCACATTTGAAAGGATTGCACCATCATTGTTTTGCAAAGTACCTGTGTGTGCTAAAACTGATGGAAAAAACAGTATACTACTATAAATCTCCAGACAAGACCTGTGGGTGAAGCCATTGATACCTTGGTCTGCAGTCACACACTCACAGATACAATTGAACATTTGCTAGATTCAAACACGTCTATTTATCTACACAATCTAGACTACAATGCATCAACCACAGCCACCACAGGAGGAGTCTGACTACAAGTGTGTGATAGACAAGATTTGGAAGAATTACATCGTAATTGTTTTCCAAATAGATGTGTGGGCTAAACGGGGCTAAAAGTGATGGGAGAGCCCTTTCCCATACTTCATATGAGATGTTAAACTGAGGCTCCATCTGGCCTGAGTTGGTAGTAGCTCAGGGGGATATAAAAGATCCCACAGCATATATCGAAAAAAGTAGAGGAAGTTCACAGATGCCCAGGGCACATTGGGTCTCCCTTGAAAAGAGGCTACTAGCCTCATGGGACTAATCTATCATCAAAGGATAAATAACTTCACAGTGTAAACCTACAGATCTAATCTGTGGGTGAAGACATTCATACCAAGATTTAGAATCACATACTCACTTATACAAGTGAGTCAAGGTAATAAATGCTGGATTCAAAACCTTAGCTATTAAATTAACAATTTAGAGTACAGTGTAGCAAATGCAAGTGCCACAGGCACAGTTTGATTACAAGTGTGAAATAGAGCACATATGAAAGAATGACATCATTAGTATGCTGCAGATCAGATGTCTGGGCTAAAAAGGGGAAGGAATTGATGGTGGAACCATCTCCTGGTGTAAATGTTTCTACTGAATGGAATTGTACAAATGAGATCTGTTGATAAAGCCAGTCCTTCCTAGTACTACAGACACAAACACAGTTATAACAGTCTGCCACAGCTGGATGCAAACATCCAGCTAATTACACACGCTAGAGTACATTGCATCAAGAAAAAGCACCACAGGAGAAGTTTGATTACAAGGCTGAGCACATATGAAAGGATGACATCATCAGAGTGTTACACAGCACATAGTGTGCACCACAAAGGTTCATAGGTTCATAGGTGTGTACTAGGCCAACGGCCCTGGAGCCTTTAAAAGCCTAGCCCATAGAAATGGCCTGGCATCATGTCGCCATTAGTTCCCGGTGCCTCTATCAATTAGAGCCACTGGAGTAATCCCCGGGGTGAACTTTCTATTTCCCATCCACTCATCAAGATTTTTCTTGAAAAGGGCCAGTGAGGTGCTCTGCTTGACATGTATGGAAAGTCGATTTCAGAGCATGGGCAGTCTCTGGGATATTAACCTGTCCCTCTACCATGTTCTGTTGATTGTGGTAATGAGGTTGAGGTCCCTGGAGCGTGTGGTGTAGAGGGATTGGGATTTCTTTAGGTGTAACATTTCTAACAGGGCTGGGTCAGACATGGCTTTGTAAGTCAAGCAGAGATCACCTCTTAAAAGACAATATGAGACAGAGAAAAGATGGAGTATTTTGAGTCTGTCCATGTAGGGCATGTGTTTAAGGCCTAGGATCCACTTTGTGAGTTACTTTTGTGACCTTTCCAGCTGTTGCAGTTGTTTAGTGAGGTACATGCCAAATGGGGCATTATACTCAATGATTGGTCTAATGAGGGAAGGGTAGTGAGAGATGATGACCTCTTTCTTCCTGGATGCAAAACCCTTGGTAATGAGATATGCCACATAGAAGGGCTTTCTGACCACAGTGGCAATGTTGATCGAAGGAGAGGTTGCTGTCAACCTGTGTCCCCAGATCTCTTATAACTCCTTCAGTGTTCAGTGGGCTACCATCAATAAGGTAATTAGTGGGAACTGAGTTTTTCCCAAAGGGAATGACGATGCATTTTTTGGCATTAAGCTTAAGGCCATGGTTTCAACACCAGTCGTTGGTCTCAGTGAGGCCTTTCTGTAGGATATCTACATCACTCGGGGAGTTAATAATGGCTTCCAGCTTGCAATTGTCAGTGAACCTGGTCAGCCAGATTCCCTCCGTGTTTGCCTGGACTTCTGAGAAGTAGATGCCAAATGGGAGAGGACCCAAGACCAATCCCTGTGGGACTCCACTTGGGACTGTTTGGCAGTCTGACTTAGAGTCTGCTACCTTCACACTGTGGGTTCTAACTGTGAGCCAATTTGCAACCCACCTAGTGATATAGGGGTTGATGCCTAGTTTGGTGAGTCTATCAATAATTCCTGAGTGGGGAATGGTATCAAAGGCCTTGGCCAGATTGAGATAGGCTGTATGAACTGACTTGCCCTCATCCACAGCTCTGGTGACTTGACTCAAAGAAGTCAACCAGGTTGAGCAGGCATGATCTACCCTTCACAAAACCAAATTGCATGGGATCCAGAGTTTGGAGATTCCCTATATCTTTGTTATTTAGGTCCATGATGATGTGCTCCACAGCCTTACATATCAGACTGGTCAGGCTAATGGGGCAATAATTACTAGGGTCTGTAGTCACTTCCCCTTTATGGAGAGGGCTGACTGCAGCAGTGCACCATTCTGCAAGGACAAAGCCTGAGGTGAGGATGTGATTTAACAGGGCACATAAGTGTGGTGCCAGTTCACTTCGAAGTTCATGTAGAACACAGCCAGGAATATTGTTGGGTCCCATGGAAGCTGTATTTTTGGCCTTGGACAATGCAGCTTTAACCTGTGCTGCAGTAATGCTGGGTGCCTGGCATTCTTCCGGTATTGTGATTGGTCTTTTATGGAGGGAGGGGTAAAGTTGGCACTGAATCTGTTGGCAATTATGTTGGCTCAGTATAGAAGGTACCATTGTGCAGTAACTCAGAGCAAATCTGGATATTGCGGATATTGCCGTGGAGATTCTTGATGTAACTGTAGAAGGCTTTGTGGTTGTTTTTAGTATCTGCTGCAATTCTGCCTTCATAGCTAGCTTTAGAGGTTTTGATGAAGGATCTCAACTTTTTGTTGAGGCTAATAAGGGAGTTTTTACAGTCTTGGGACTTCACCTTTTCCTGCAACAGTTTCTTCCTTCTGGTGTAGAGTTTGTTAATGGCAGGAAACCAACAGATTGGCTTCCTTTTTTTGGAGGAGATCATCTTGGTTCTGTTGGGTATGGCTAGCTCTATGCATTTATGTACATGTTCGTACAGTGCATTGGTGTATGATTTGGGGGTCATGCACCTATTTTCCATTTGTATGGGTGCCGTGAAGTTAGCCACCTCTGTTTTAGGAGCCCAAAGTCAGCTTTAGAGAAGTTTTTCATGGTGAAAGGAATGTGCCTTGATAAGCACACAGAAAAATAATGTGTTGATCACAGCTATTTTCATTCTGATCAGATTAGTCATAAATCCTTTAATTCATAGATATTGTGCCATTGTGAGTGGTATCTAGCTGGTTCACAATATGATGTATTGATCGGGTATGTGATGTACGATAATCACATTTATATCTGATCCTGGATTCCAACAACTGCTAATATGCATCAACAATCTATAAACAGAGGAATTCAAATGGCAGGTGCTGCATCACACACAGATTGAAGCGAGCATGAAAACAGTATGAAGCAAGACAATATGTGTGGAACTTAATACATAATAGTAATGACAATAGAAACATCCCATTAGGGGTACATTTAACACTACAGCCTATTGAACATAGGATGATAACTGTCTCCTCACAGAACTCTCAGTTTGTCTTTCCATAGCACGAGTCTAAGCACAGTAGTATGAGTGGAAGTGGAATAATGCAACTGAAGGAAGAAACTCAACAGCTGTTTCCATAAGAAATGAACTGTCATTTATCATCAGTTAAAACTGCTACCTGATGCCAGGCATCATGCAAATACTGAGGACAAAGGGTGATGAGAAAGAAGGGTGGGGAAGAGAGAGAGAGAAGGAGAGAGGGAAAGCAGCATAAGAACATTTTTGTTTATAGCTCATGTCTGGAAATCTTTGTTGTGTATTACACGTAAGTCTGTCAGAGTGATTCTGCCATGTTCTGTACAATAAAATGTTGATAAATAGGGAGCCAGCAGGGGCAGCATGGTGGAACAATCATTAGGACATAAGCAGGAGAGTGGGGTATGACTAACATATGCAGCCAACAGTTCCACACATAATAATGTGAAAATATATTAAATGATGTTTGACATACTATTGTAGTCAAACCATTAACACTATGCAAAAGTCATGTACAGGCCTGAGAAGAACACACAGGAACTCCTACTTCATGTAGATAAAAATGATACATTTAAAGGTGCAGTGGCAAAATATTGAAGCAAGGGAGAACGTAAAGATCAGGTACATGACAGTAATGGCAATTGCAACATCTCATATGGTGCACATTACATCCTGCAGCCTAATAAACACTTAATATTAGCTGTCTCCAAATAATGATATCAGTCTGTATTTCTACAGTACACTGAGGCTAAGTATATTTGTGTGACAATAACTGTACTAATGCATGCAAAATCTGAAGGTAATACTACTCAGTGCTAGAAGTCTAAACCTCAAAATGCACTGTCTCGAGGAACTCCTAAAAATGGAGAACATCGATATCTGTGCAGTAACTGAGACCTGGTTCAAAGCTGCAGAGAGCACTCCTGCAATACCAGGCTACAACTCTTACCACACTTTTCGGCCCACTAACCAAGACTGAAACACTAAAGTTGGAGGACTGTCCATATTCACCAAGGATATTCACACCTTCAGGCTAGTTGCCCAATACAATAAATCTGAAATTCTCCAGGTGCAACTAACAGTAGGTAAGACTGCAATCCAAATTTTAGCTTGCTACAGATCCCCCACCATGCCCCAAGATTCTCACTACACCTTTCTAAACATACTGGAAAATATTAAGATACAGCCCAACACCCTAATACTGGGTGATTTCAACTACCCTGCCATTAACTGGGAAAACTACTCGGGTACCAACACCTTTTCACAACGGTTCTTGGAATTCATAAATTCCAACACCCTGGATCAAGTAATCCATTGTCCCAACCAGGGGCTCCAATATCCTATACCTGGTCATTACCAACATGGGAGATAGATGATCCACACCAGTGATCACCCCCTCATTGGTCAGGTCTGACTATAAGCAAATCACCCTTGACATCCACATCCCACTCCCACCCCCCAGTAAGGAAACCTCCGTAAAAAAACTTATCCAAAGCCAACTTCATGCTACTCAAGTCAGAAGTGACAAACTTCATGGCACCCATGCAGATGGGATCTGAAAGTTCGACTGCTGAATTCTACACTAAGGTACTGTACGAGCACATCCACTTGTGCATGAATCGTGCCATCCCAAATAGAACCAAAATGCTCACCTCCAAAAAAAGGAAGCCAATCTGGTGGTCCCCTGCCATAAACAAACTATACAACAGAAGGAAGAAACTGTTGCAGAAAAGAGGAAAATCCCAGGATGCAAAAAAACTTCTTTACCAGCCTCAATAAGACACTGAAATCCCTTATAAAATCCTCAAAAGCTAGTTACAAAAGTAAAATTGCCAAATATTCCAAAGACAACCACAAGGCATTCTATAGTTATGTCAAGAATCTAAATGGCAATGCTCAGATCTGCTCTTTGCTACAACAGAATGGCATTAAATATACTGATCCCAAGGATATTGCCAATATCCTGGCAGATCGATTTAGTGCCAACTTCACCCCACTCTCACCCCCTAAAGGGCCCATGTCAATACCAAAAGATTGCCAAATTCCGGTAATCACGGCCAGACAGGTAGAAACCACACGCTCCAAAGCTAAGAATACAGCATCAATGGGATCAGATAACATCCTGGGCTGTGTACTAGATGAACTACAAAATGAATTGGCACCTCACCTAAGTGTCATGTTTAATCATAGCCTCATCTCAGGCTTCGTGCCCACTGAGTGGTGCACAGCTAAAATTATCCCACTCCACAAGGAGAGATCCACCTTGGATCCTGGAAAAAACATCCCATCAGTCTGACGAGCCTGATCTGCAAGGGCATGGAACGCATTATCATGGAACTTATAAAAAAAGACATTGGCAACCTTCAAACGCTGAACCTCACCCAGTTTGGGTTCATGAAGGGACGATCTTGTCTCCTGAACCTGATTGGCTTCTTCAAATCAGTCACCAGAGCTGTGGACAAGGGTAAGGTGGTCCACGCAGCCTATCTGGACCTCATCAAGGCCTCCGACACCATCCCCCACTCTGGAATCATAGATAAACTTACCAAGCTGGGCATAAATCTCTACATCACTCGATGGGTTGCCAACTGGCTTACTGACAGAACCCACACTGTAAAAGTAGCCGACTCCAAATCCAGCTCCAGACAAGTGACAAGTGGAGTACCTCAGGGTTCAGTCCTGGGACCGCTCTTGTTTGGCATCTACTTCTCTGAAGTACAGGCCGACACTAAGGGACTCTGGCTAACAAAGTTCACAGATGACTGCAAACAGGGAGCCATTAATGAATCCCCAAATTATGTGGATATTCTACCAAAGGGGCTTTCAGAAACAGATGCTTGGTGCCAGAGCCATGGGCTCAAGCTTAATGCCAAGAAATGTATAGTTATCCCATTTGCAAAAAAAACATGTACCCATGAATTACCACATATGTGGCAGTATACTAAACAACGAAAGTGTGATAAGAGACTTAGGGACACAGGTGGACAGTGGTCTCACCTTTGATAACCAAATCTTCACAACAGTCAGGAAATCCTTCTATGAGGCACACCTCATCACTAAGGCTTTTCATCCAGAAAAAAGGAGGTCATTGTCTCACTGTACTCATCCCTCATTAGACCCATTATAGAGTATAATGCCCCATTTGGTATGGACCTCACAAGACATCTGCAACAGCTGGAAAGGCCACAGAAATACCTCACTAAAAGAATCACAGGCCTAAAGCAGATGCCATATGCTGACCGTCTAAAATAACTCCAGCTATACTCTGTGGCATATCATCTACTCAGAGGCAATCTCTGCTTAACATACAAGGTCATGTCAAACCCTGAGCTGTTGGACATGCTCCACTTAAAAAAATACTAATCCCTCAGAGCCACACGCTCCAGGGATCTAAACCTTGTCATCACAATGAACAAAACATACTGGAAGGATAGGTTCCTGAGCCAGAGACTCCCCAGAGACTCCCCGTACTCTGGAATAGACTGCCCATACATGTCAACCAGCGCATCTCCTTGACCCTCTTCAAAAGGAACCTTGATGATTGGATGGGAGATAGGAAATTCACCCCGGGGATCATGTCAATCGCCCTGCTAGACAGGGGTCCAGGGAAGTAAATATTGTGGGAAGAAATATCCAGGGAATTGTTATGGCTAGGCTTGTATAGTCCCTAGGGTCAATAGCCTAGTACCAACCTATGGACCTATGAACCTATGAACCTAATGCAATCAAACCTAAAATCTTCATCTTTTTGCTATAAGAAGTAAAATGTCATTTGCCTCTGCTGCACAATGCCAAGCATCACACAAATGCTGAGGACAACATTGAGGGTTTGTTTTATGGGCCATCATGCTTTTTCATGTCCCTGTAATGGTGACAACATTGTTCACCAGTGTGTGAAATGCCAGTTGCACTGGTGACAGCCGTGATGAGGCTATTCTATGCCTCAGCCTTGTACTCGGACCCAGTGTAATCCTCCTGCAGATGTCTACAGCTATAACACTTTACAAGGAGTGCAACAATGTTCCTGACACTATTTTTGGGCTTTAAATGGAGTACCACCCTCACCATCACCTGCCATGTCTTATCAGGGATATCTAGAAATATAGAAGGGAAGTGGCACCCAATGCAGATCTCACATGTACCAGCATGTACACAATGATCGACAACCTTGCCAACTGTATTTTCACAATAGGGTACTTTTCCATTATCGGGGCAACACTTGTAAAGAGCACTTTCTGTTTATCATTAAGCCACCTACCTATTAGCAAATTATTACCATGTGATGTTAGCTGTACAAACAACGTATGTTACAACTTCTGAAACTCATTTAATTACAGGAAATAGCTTTTTTGCAGTGTTTTCAATGTCACACTTACATTGCAGTGTTGGCTTACTCACATAGCAGGGATCACGAAGATGTTTTCCGAGGTGAAGTCATGACTGTTTGTTTCCCACTGCTTTGATTTGTCAGAATGAAGAGTGTTTCACAATCAGACTACTTTCGGACTGGATTAAGTAAATGTGATGTGCGTAGTTTAATTTTTTGTTTTTTTTTCTAATGACAGAGTGAAACTAACGTGATGTGTGTACTTTCAGTCTTTGTTATTCTAATGACATGGTAGTCAGATGCTTAAAATGATTGTACATCTAGTGTTGTTTAATACAATCTGCAACTTGGCATAACTTGCATTATCCCCATCATACATATCTTAACATCTGTTTATTAATGTGTGACAATTAAATCTGAGCTATAAATGGATATTTTTGGATTTACCTCTTACTTCATTCATCATTTGTGACTTTGCTTACAAGTGAATACTGGAGCCATACCTTTGCTTATTTGGTTTGTTTCTTGATCTGTTTATTAATGTTACTTTTCCTTAAAGTACACACTTCAGCGTACTTTTTCGTTAGTAGCCAAGACACAGCAGATCAGTAAATTTAAACGTGTACTTCACAAAGGTTCTTCCAGCTTAAGCTTCTGACTACTCTCTCTTTAACACACATCACGTTAACTTTCCGTCATGGATCACATCTACTAATTATCAGTGACAGGAAAGTAAGTGTTTGTGTGTGTGGCCCACTTCAGCAGCAGCTGTGAGATCACTGTGAGCACCTGGTAAGATTCTAAGTGCTCATTTTGAAGTGTTGCCCCAATAACAGAAAAGTACCCACTATAGTAAGCAGGCAAATTAACTAGCAAAGATTTGGAATATGATTGACTGCTTCAAAATACACTGCAGGTATGAAGCAAGGCATGAGGCATGGCTATATGTCATGCTCAATGTATTTACACATGTTCCACTGTGAATTCATCAAATGCTTTTTGTTGATGATATCTGATTTACATTTGAAATGATATATTAGCATTTTTGGTCATGCTCTCTAGTAATCATACATATACTCCTGTGACAAATAACTATGGCACGCCATTTTCAGTTATATTGGTAAAGCTTGGTGTGTTAGTAGATGGATTTCTATAAAATGGGGCAGAATGGGTTGGTGGGACACACATTTTGCAAACTGTGAATGATGTGAACAGAACTGAACCCATAATAAAAAGAAAGCTGAACTGCTATATTCTCTGTATTAACTGTTAATGCCACATGAGAACTAACATTTCCAGGTTGTAAGCTGAGGTATAACAATTTAAAAATGACTGGCAATAGACCTAATTCTGGCAAGCGGTTCTGTGCTGGACTTTTCTACATCATTGAACTTATATTTTGGCACTTTTATGAAGTCCTGAAAACATTTCCTATCGCATTGATTTGAGTCATCTCAGATGATGAGGGGCCATACATTCTTTACATCACATACTTTCCTACACACCTAAAGCTGCTACATATTCAACTGTAATTTAAATTAATTATGATATTTTTTATGCTTAACACACTTCACACAGATTATACGTCACTTATCCATTGCACAGAGTGGTGATGCAAGATTCAGTTGGCAACTTTACATTTGTACTTCATGTTCAGTTGCTAATAAAAAGTCATTGGCAATACTTTATTCTGACTCCCACATTAAAACAATCTATAATCTGGATTCAAATTCTGCATTACGTCTGCTGTACTCTTATATTACTGCATTAACACATTGTGCAACAGAGAACATCACATATCATTTCTATTTTCTGTACTCAGTACAGTCCACAGTGCTGAATAATGCACACCAGCACCAATTTCATTTGCACTACTGAGAGCTAAGTCTTTGTTAATGCCAAATAAAATTTTGAGATTTTACCTAGAATAGTTAACAGTCATTTACTACTAGTCACTGCTCAAAGTATACGGCACACAATGCCCAGCATCAAGCAAAGATAGGAGCTAAAAATGCAGCAGTTGCATATTTATCTAAGCGGTGGGCTTCTAAAAGTGAAAAGATGACAGTAAGGATTGTTAATTTTACTAGAAAGTCAAAAAGTCTAGATTTAAACCATTAACCTATGTCATTAACCTTAAACACTGACTATTTTAACAGTGTTTACCACATGATAACTGGCAGTTTGGTTATACCTTATCATGTCTTCATGTTGTGAGACTAATTGAAGAAGGAGCCATGAGGTCATTCTCTACATAGCATATACAGGTAAACTGTATACAAATGTAAGCTAAATATCTTACTGTTACAAATATTTGTTTAGACATACTTACATTGGTTTTGATTTAAGATCCATATTTCTCATTTGGGATGGGCAGTACAGTGGCACAGGTGATAACTTTGTCACCTTGCAGCAAGAGGTCCCCAGGTGCGATTCTCAGCTGGGGTGCCTTCTGTGCTGAGTCTTCATGTCATCTGTGTGTTTGTTTGAGTTACTCTGGGCACTCCAGTTTCCACCCACATTCCAAAAACATGCAGTAGGTAGCCTGGACACTCTAAATTGGCCATAGGTGTGAGTGTGCGTGCAGTGTTTGTGGTTAGAAAGAACTACCATGGTGGGGCTAGTCACCTGGTGGTGTAAACCTTGGCTCTAGATGATTGTCACTGTTGAAGTGACACCTTGACCTCATTCTCAAAAATCACTTGCAGATCACTAAAGCCAATAACTCTGCTGGTGAAGCACTATTCTCTTGCGCCATAGCCAAATTATGGAACTCCCTTCCACCCACAATTACCTCCATACCATGATGCACCCACTTCAAAACTTTACTAAAAGCACACCTAAAAACATGCTGGCTATGCTCTTGCAACTCCACTCTAATATCACCCACCCCATCCAACCACTACCTTTCTTTCCACCCCACTAACTACTTTGATTCTGGCAAGCTCAGATGCTCATAAGCCTAGTACTTATTATACAGCAGGAACTTCTTATTGTAACATTTGTTAATGTCTGTTATGTACTTCACAGATAAAGATTCTACTTGTCTACTGATGTGCTATGTTCTTCATCTGTAAATATGTTTGTAATTAATTGCTATGTTAAATTGTTAATCGCTATGTAATCCAATGTAACTGCTGTCTGTTTATTTTAACTGTGGAGCTTTTCTCCCCGGGCCACTGCTAAAAATGGACCTACATCCAGTCGGACACTCCCAGTCAACAAATGTAAATAAATAAATTAATAATGTGCAAAAATGGGGAAAATAAAGTCTTGTGGATGTAAGGATTTCACAAGTCATTCTGTTGCTGATTCTTCTTTTTCATATTTTATATATGGCATATTTGCTACATCATACACATAAAGTTATGCTATTACTATAGTTAATAGTAAAATGACAACAGGAGACACATATTAAATTTACCTCACTTCTCTTTTATTGTACATATTTCTGTTGTTACAGCCCGCACATTGAAAACTTCAATCGTACTTCAGGTTCAAGTACACTAACCTTTCTTTAACTGTGAACACTAACTTCAAAATATACAAATCTGGATTCAAACCCAGCATTATTGGTGCTGTTACTCAGACCTTACTCATTAATGCATTAAGCCACAAATAAAATTGCACAAAGAGGTGTCTTTTTGGCACTCTGTACTGTCCAGAGTGATGACTGAAATGCAATTGTTTAAGCCTCAAGTGATACAGAAATGGTTATTAGCTCACACCTGATTTGCATATTCCAAGT
The DNA here is from genome assembly GCF_019279795.1 of Protopterus annectens. Classification (NCBI taxonomy): domain Eukaryota; kingdom Metazoa; phylum Chordata; order Ceratodontiformes; family Protopteridae; genus Protopterus; species Protopterus annectens. The sequence goes on from NC_056729.1 coordinate 984,431,961, forward strand.
GTCCAGAGGGATTAATCTGCATGATATAAGTACAACCTAGGGCTAAGGGACTTCTGTCATAGTATAGACGCAGGGCATAGATTCATCAATTGCTTCACAACTTGTGATACTGCTGTTTGACTGAATTAAATTGCATCTTTTGGGAGAACTTTATTACAATTCCTGTCACAATATATTATGTTATAAACAAGTAATACTTAACAGTAGCAATGTTTTTCAAGAAAATTGAGTGATGTCTGAACTTTGTCCAGTTGTGTTTGCAACAAAGGTATAACACCTGCTATTGCACTGCGCATCACGTTATGTTACATGGGTTTATGGAAATACTTCCCTGGGAATGTGAACACATTTCTACCTGAGGAGAAGTTTCAATGATAAAGTGACACATCCAAAAATGTTCTGTTGTAAGGTTAATGAATATTACTTGCATAACCAACTCTTATATGATTAGAGTGTAGTGTTCATGTCATTTGTGGTTGCTGGGGGTATTTGCAGGAGGTTTTGGCTTTGTATTATGTAACTGACTGCTGTCAACAGTTTGCAATGTTCTTTTTGTAAATAAGGCTTGACACTTGCTATATCATAATGATCATGTATTAAATACAAAAGTTGTTTCCTGCCCACAGGTCCATAGGATTGTTAACATATGTCTAAATTTAGAATGTTATTCTATTTCAAAAGTGTCATTTCAAACACTTGTTTCATTGCTAATGCTGTTAAATATTCCAGACATAAACAAATTTATTTCAGTTTTTTTCATTTGTATTATTACTGGGAGGGGAGATTTTACAGTTATGTTTTAGATGTCTGCATTCATATCTACTAATTATTTACAAGTTTTTAATAATGATGCCTGCATAAGTAAATATTTTTCTGCGAAGTGTACATCATAATGTAAGCACACAGCCCCTGTTGATTTATCTGATAGCTCTGCTTTTTAATTCAGTACTTGGATATGGCACCTAAAATACCTGGACCACATGAGCCTAAACCCCAAGTTGCTCCAAGTGATTATTAAAAATTAATAATAAATAATTGTATAAATTTCCACCAATGTCAAATTAAAATCTGAGTAAGTCCTGGTGGTTTTCATGCTTCTAGTCTGATCTGCCATTTTAATTAGCATTTTTCCAGTCTGTCATTTAATGATCCTTGTAGTTCTTCTATTGGTAGGTGATCTAAAATATGAAATTGGAATGTCTTGTGTCTGGGTTGATCTCAGTAGTGTTCAGCTAGTATGTTGTTGTTGCTGTAATGGATGTCTGTAAGGTGTCTAGCAATTCTGGTTCTAAGTCTGTTGATAGTTTTACCAATATAGAAGGCAAGGCATTGGGGACATTCGGCCTTGTAAACTACTACTGATTCCAAATTGCAATTCTCAGGTTCTTGGCTGTGGTAGTAGTAGTCAGTGTTAGGGCAGTGGAAACTTGTTTTTTTTTTTTGCTCATGTGCTTACAGTAATTGTAGTTGGGGGGTCCACAAGGGAATGTACCCTTCAGGTAGTTGAGTTGGTCCGTGGTTGTTCTGCGAATCTTTTCAACAAAATGTCTGATATTCCTGTTTCTCTAAAAATGTTGAAATTATGTTTTTCTGGTAGTATGTTTAGTGTTAGGTTATTCTTGAATAATCCAGTTATGTCTGCTATAATTCTGCAGTCAGTGGAGTAAGTAACCATTACAGAGCTGTCTTTATATCCCTCATTGTGGTTTCTTCTCCTGTTAGTTCTGTGGCAGTTGTCAGAGTTTGGGTAATCAGGGTTGGGTTTTTTGGAGGGAAAAAGATTCATGCATCCTGAAAATGAACTTTTTTACTGTAGCCATGAGTGAGGCAATTTTTCTCTAGGTTCACTATGTTGATGTTGAAATCCCTTCCTTCAATACTCTAGCAATCCTGAGGCCCTGGGATTTTAATCACATTCTTCTTAGTCTGGAAAGGGTGTATACTGTCCTGGTGTAATAGTAAATTTATTTTGGTGTGTTTTTGGTAGAGTTTATTTGAGAACCAGTCAGAGTCTTCCAGTTTTGAAATCATGAGTTTAGGAAATTAGCACTGTCATTGTTGTGGGAAGTTGTAAAGTTCAGGAAATTCATGGAACTCCCAATGTAGTTGAAAAACGCCAATAACCTTGCCTCCAAGCTGTTGCAAATAATGAAAATGTCATTGATGTATCAGAAATAATAAGGCATGTTCTGGTAGAAGTGAGAGTAATATATGTGTTTTCTCTCTCTCATTTTCCTAGGACAGTATTATCTAGGCTGAGAGCCATAGCTGCCCCTATAGCAATACTCTATTTTTGCCTGTAGAAAGATTTGTTAAAATGGACAAAGTTGTTGCTTAGCAGAACACGGACGAGTCTGCTGATAGCTTCTGTCTTGAAATCTAACTCTGCTCAGGAAGGATTCTACTACTGCTTGAATGCAATAGTTATGAAGAAGCACTGTGTAGAGTGCTTCTACATCGATAGTCACCAAGAAGGAGTCATCTACTTTGATGTTGTGGCTTTTCTTTACTAAATCTCCTATATCCAGAATAAAAGAAGGTTTTCTTTTGGCTAGGGGTTTGATTTGAACCTCTAGCTATATTGACATGGGTTTGATGATGCTGCTCCTGCTAGCTATTACTGGCTTATATGTTGGATCCATAAGGTTTTTGTGAGGCTTGGGTATTCCAAAAAAAAATTTGGGAGTTTGAGGTGGGTATCTGTGATAAAGTCAAGGAGTTTTTCACTTATTAGGCCTTCTTCATTCAAGAAAAAAAAGTTCCGTCATTATGTTTTCATAAGGAGACAACATGCTGTAGGTCACATTTCTCATAATAATTCTGGTTGTCTTGTACTAGCATGGATGCAATTTTCCAGTTGTAAGCTTCGTTGTCTGTAACCAAAATGCCCCTCCTTTATTTGCCTTCATGACTCTCCTTGTGGGGTCAGCACTAACTGTCTTCAGCAGTGTTGTGCTGGTTACTAAGTAATAAGTTACTATTGCTAGTTACTTTTCAGTGAAAGTACAGCTTTATCATTACTTGTTACTTTTCTAAAGAAACAGTATATTACTATTACTAGTTATTAACTAATGTAACACATTACTGTTGTGTTACTTTTATATAAGTATAGTTTATCAGTTGTCATATTACATGTCAGATTACAATCCACCAATATCCCTCGATAAACACAATCTCTGTAGAAGTAAAAGTCATCCAAATAATTCCACATTAAAGAGATCTGTAACTAATGAAGATGTTGCTACTGACAAAACACCTTTGCATTTCAGTGTTTCATCTACAAATTCAATGTCTCCTGCCCTTGAAGAATTAATTGCCTATGTTACATTAATCAATATTGGTAAGCTGGTGATACTGCAATAGAGAATGACTGAAAAACTGACAACAAGTTCATAGTTACTAGGCATCTCACCAAGGGAAGATACACTCAGGAGTGTAGAACCCCTATCCCCCTTAAAATGCACCATATACTCGTCAACCAACAGGACTCTGCAATATCAACTCTCAGTCTACATGGTGTGGGAATAGAATCCACAACTTTCTGCAAAAAAGGCAATTATGCTACTAACACTGCTTTTAAATTCTACAGCACAAACAGTGACTGCCATTTGATAAACAAACAGTTAGTTGTACACTGAAAACAGTCTTAGCATTCGCAACAGTAAACTTTCTTCCCTTGAAACTCACAATTCCATGAAATGAAATGAAACTCATAATCCCTTGAAAATGCACTTAAACTCATAATTCCCTGAAAATGTACTAAAACTCAAACTTACAGTTCCATCAGCAATCTGGTAATTGGTGTAGAGGAATCAGGCTCTTGTCTCCACTCTCCACTGAAGCTCATAATTTCTTCAACATTCTAGTAGTTGATGTACAGGATTCAGGCTCTTGTCTCCCATAACCAAGTTACAGGATCGAGCCTGATCAAGGTAATTGACTATCCTGGCCTCTCCAAAATAGGGGCAGATTTTAAATATTGCTCTAAGAGCCTTAAACAGTTGCTAGAAAAACAGCATTTGTCTTAGCATGCATTTTTTTTTTAAGTCTGAAACTCAAATGTATGACAATATTTAATTATTTCAGTCCACAGTGATTTTCCAAAAAAAAACACAAATGTTGAGGAATAGGCCAAAAATATGAAGCAAAAATCAGGACATTCTGCAAAAATCTGGACAGTTGAGAAGTATGCATATCCATCAACCAGTTAGTGCAGGAAATCTGGACAAAGTCTAAAATAATAGAGATACAATTGGGCAAAATAGGAAAACAATTTAAATTTATTTAACATTTGTTAACTGGGAAAGTCTGACTTGGAACAAAGCCAATTTTCAGCGGAGGCCCGGGGAGAAAGGCTCCAGATGCATGTCTTTGTAACGTGGGAGGAATCCGAATCACCCGGAGGAAACCCACACAAATGCAGGGAGGATATGCAGACTCCACACAGAAGGCACCCCCAGCCAAGAATCGAACTGGAGAACCTCTTGCTGTGAGGCGACAATGCAACCGCTGCACCACTGTGCCATCCATATTGCTCTTATTAACTTAAAAAAGTTACTAAAATAACAGGGTTTGTGTTAGCATGTATTTTCTGAAGAATATGAAGTCTGCAACTCATAAATATCATTATTTAGTGACTTTAGTCCTCCATGATTTGCCAGAAAACCACAAGTTTTATGACAGACAAAAACTATGAGTTAAATTTGGATAGTTGAGAGCTATGCTAAACGCACACACACACACACACACACACACACACACACACACACACACACACACACACACACACACACACGCACATCTCTACCTTGTTCCCTGCTCTCACACAGCGACACACACACACACACACACACACACACACACACACACACACACACACACACACTCACACACACAATCATAACTACACACACATACAGCTGCGTTCCTCTTTGCTCTCACACAGCAACACACACACACCTTCACTTTCATACAACAAATGGCTAGCTTAAATTCCATACATACTCCTACTTTCTCTCACACAGCAACACACATATGCACGCCTTCTCTTTAATACAGCAATGAATGGCCTGTTTAAATTACACACACACACACACACACACACACACACACACACACACACACACACACACACACACACACACACACACCTACTAGTTCACACAGTAACGCACACACATGCACTTTATCTCTCATACAAACAGAAAGCCATGGGTATGTTTTATCCTGCAAAGTCACACGTACAAAAAAAGTCTAAGTTTGGGCATTTGAAAAGCTTGAAACACCAAGTAATGTAAATAGTAGTGTAACAATCTCTTACTGCCAGAGGCAGGGTCAAAGCAAAAAATAAGAAGGGATAAAAGTCTCATAACAGGGAGATGTTTTAAATGACAGTATTACTGACTTTACTTACATTCTCTTTCAATGGAACAGCTATTTTAAATTCCAGGTGCAAGTGCTTATATCCATGTTGGCATGCATGTGTTAAGCAACTTAAATGCTACAAGAATAAGCTTTTATTTTTGTGAAAAAAAGTGAAAGTTTGTCCTTTGCACTGGCCATGGGTATGTTTTATTCTGCAAAGTCTCATGTACAAAAAAAGTCTCAGTTTGGGCATTTGAAAAGCTTTAAACACCAAGTAATATAACTTTTTACTGCCAGAGGGAGGGTCAAAGCAAAAAATAAGAAGGGATAAAAGTCTCATAGCAGGGAGATGTTTTACATAACAGTATCACTGACTTTAAAATTTTCCAGAATAAGAAGAGATGAATTAGCCAAGTAGTTGCTTCTCATTGTTCATCACTGCGTAGAGCTGTCCACCTTTTACAATCAACAATTTTAAGACAGATGGTGTACAATTCTAAGACAAAATCAGAGGACCCCTAAAGTGGTATGCTGATAATAACATTTGCAACCATTCATAAAAAGTCCTATATTATAAATGGCACCTCGAAAACTTACAAAAGACAAATTATACCTTGTGTTGTAACATACCTTGGTGGTGCTGTCTCAGCCAGTATCTAGTAACTATGATGTTTGATTCATAGTGCTTGTGACCAATAGACTGAAAGATTGTTTGGGTTGTTTCTTTGAATGTGGTAGTATGGATATCGGGAGACTGGAAGTTATAGCCTGGCATTCAGAAAGTTAGGAGGAATGCATCACTGTTGACAAGTAGGACTATTTTCAGCATATGGAGGTAAATCCAAAAAAGAACAACTGGTATTGTTAACTGTATTTTCTTATTTGTGGATTGTGTCTTCTTAGAGATCAATTCTTTTGGAGACGCAATGGGACTTTCACTTCTAGGCATATTCATGGTGGCAAGAGGTCCTCAGTAATGTTTATTTGGTGCTTCCATGCTAGGAATTGTTGCTTTAAGGCCGAAGTGGAGTTCAGTTCAATTGTTGGTGAGCTATGGATTGACATACTATCTGTAAAGGTGCAGCATTTTGCTTTAACTATGCTTAAAGCAGTGGTGTATTACAAAGAGGTGTCCTTAAGGCTGCACAGTTCTAGGTAATGCAGGGTTGTGTATTACAAATTGGGGTGCATCGTATTTTCCTGATTTGTAATATTTAATACTATGTGTTAGTAAGCAGAAACACTCAGCAGCAAAGAACCTTTTTTTTTTTTTTTTTTTTTGGTCACTCGATATCTGCCTCAGCAGGATGCTCGACCTGTGATTTTTGCAAAGTAACGCAAAAGTAGCATACATTTACACTACTAAAACAAAGTAATCTATTACTGTGTTACTATTTTGAAAAACTAATGTGTTATATTACTAGTTACTAGAAATTGTAAAATATTACAGTAGTGCATTTCTTTTGTAACTCGTTGCTTCCATCACTGGCCTTCAGTGCCCTGTATTCATCTGGCTTCAGATTATAAAAACATTTCTTGTTGTTTTTCCAACGGTCTAATTATATCAATTTCATATGTGTATTTATTTATTGTATTTATTTATTATTAATATTTGATTATTAATTGGGTATTAGTTATTGTACTTCTGTGCTCAAAATGATTTCTTTCAAATTAAAAGGTTGCACCCGAGAGGCATATCTGTAGAAGAGTGAGTAAAAGTGCTGCACACAAGCAATATTTATTATTTTTTCTTTTTTTTCTTAAATATTTTTATTGAATTTTCCAAATGAATATATTTTCCATAACTTTGTAGTATATAACACAATTTACCAAGGTTAACAACAATATAAAATCAACAACTATAACATCAAAACAAACTATTTACATGGGTGTCTAAACTTAGAAAGACAGTAGACATTTTTCCATTTGAAGATCATTTTATGTAGTGTTGCAGTCATCTCTCTCTGATATTTCAATCACTTTCTGCCATGAGTTGTAATAAGATGTGATTCTTTCTGTTCTCATTGTTATGGTTTTCATTTCCATTCATGATATATTCAGTACAATGTTTCTGCATTCATTAAATTTGGGTGAAGTCTCACTTTTCTAATTTATAGTAATGGTATTACATGCCATAGCTGGTATTGTCCATAGGAGTGATAACTTTGTTCTAATAACACCTTGGGGTATGGGTGCATTAAACAAAATCAAAGATTTAGACAATTGAAAGTTATCATTAAAAATTATTTGCAAGAAATAATTATCTTTATTCCAAAATGGTTTAAACAAATGACAATCATAAAACATATACAACCAGTCTGCTCTCAAGTTCCTTTTGCATCTCCAGCATCTTATATTTTGTTTAAACATTATTTCAATTTTGCATAGTGTTATATAAGACCTATAAATAAATTTCCATGTGAAAAGCTTCCATTGCAATGAAAGAGATGTTTGCTTTGTGGAGAGAAGTATTAATTTTTTATTACTGTCATTTGGAATTTGATTATTGATTGTTTTATAGTAGTCCCAGAAATTTTCCTTATGGTATAACTTCATTTTTTTATTTATTTTATAGATGTTTGATAAGTAGTCTTTTCCATGAACAGCTTGATTTGTTAAAAAGATCATGTGCTCTATAAGGTCAGGAACATTTTGTCTGATTGTTGATTGCATTGTTTCCAATCTGTTTACAATTTACTGCTTCATATCCTGCATGTTTAACCACAGATCTTAATCTAAATCAAATCTGTTTCTTATTTGTTCCATTGTTAAAACTTTCCCAGAATATAGTAACTAATAGCAATAGTTCGGTCCATGGTTCCTGAAACTCTCGATTGTGCCTATATCAAATGTTTTAATGTTATTTTGTCTACATGCAATAGGATAGAGCAAGAATGACAGGCTTTTATGTTGGGATTTCTATTCATAATGGTTTTATATCCCTTTATATGTTATTTATGAACTTGGAATGTATATTCTTGTGTTTATTTTCTAAAAAAATGTTCTTGCATCATCCAAAGAAATTTATTTGATACCATTTCTATATATTGTGATGGCAATATAAGACCTGATTTTAACCATACCCTTTCACACATGTTTCCATTTGGCAGAATAAGCAGTACTTACCCATAATGAGATTGTTTTGAAGTTAGAAGACAGTGCATATATTTCTATATCTGGAAGACTTTCTGCTTCCCAGTCATTTAAATGATGATTCAAAGCTATTCTAGGTTTACTGGGATACCTTAGGAAGTTTAGCATTTGTTTGTTAAATTGTTTTATATAAGATTTGGAGGGAGGGATAGAAAAGGCTTGTATTAATTTTAAACATACAGAGATGTTTTTAAGTGGGGTTGGTTTCCTTATTATTTAAATTCTCCTATCTATTTAAAAAAATATATTGTTATGTAACTGATAATCTGCTGTATACCAAGCAGAACAACATTTAGTTTCTATAAAAAGTATAAATCACACATAACCCAAATTACGAATTTCTCACTGATGTTTTTATAAGACACATAGCAGACCAGCATTTAATTTTTTCACCCAGTCAGATTTTACTTCCTGACTTTCCACATAGATTTTCTCTATACAACATCAGAAACAATGGATAGAATACTTTTCCATTACTGGGGCAACAGGTCAAATGAGCACTTGGAATCCTCTTAATCTGTAATTCTCAAACTAATAACTTAAGACTTGTTCGTTATTCAGGTAGTATTTTTTTTTCCATGTTAGTTGGCCAGCATTGTTAAATATACCCACTGCCTAGGATTGGTGTTGAGGTAGTACAGACTGTCAGCTGGAGAGAGGAAAAAGAAACAAAAAGGAGGAAAACATGTTGAGCTTACGCCATTTGTAGCCACAGACTCATATGAACTGTTTTTTCACAAGCTTTGAAATGGGGGTAGCTTTTCTACGATCGCTAAATTGTTCACCCATTGAGGTTGTTTTGGCCTTAGTGGTCTGATTATATTTAAGGGACGTGACTTACATCGACAGTTGTTGTATGGCAGCTAGCTGTGGCAAGGGGGGCATTGCAATGTTAGCTGTGCTTTCAAATAGAGAAGACAATGCGAAAGTGATTGTTACCAGGTAGTAGTACTGATACCGCTTTTGAGTGTGCTGTCTACTTCTACTTTTGTGAACCTGGGCAAAAGCCAGAAATGGCAAAGATGCTGGTGGTAATTGCAAGTACCCTGACACAGAACTATATGCACTGCAAGCAATGCCGCAACTGGAGAAGTGATGTCAGTGCCATTTGGTTAAATGTGGTTGTCTGTATTTAAGGAGGGGGTTCTATTTCATGCTGCTTGCTGGATAGTAGTCCATTGGTATGCTAATAGACGGGTTGGAGTTTGTAGATGGATTTCTGTAGGTTATGAATCCTTTTTTTTTTTTTTGGAGACAGCAGTTCAAAGGAAAACATCCGAGTTGAGCTTTAAATTCAGTGTTTGGTTTAAGCATGACAGCATGAAAACCTGGATAACATTATTAAAAAATCTGCTCGGAGGATGTGCTGTCCATTGTCAAGTTAGTAGTTGCAGAATTAGGGAATAAGAAGATTCCAAGTGCTCATTAGACCTGTTGGCCTGATAACGGAAAAGTACCATGGATAGTGTAGTATGTGTTTTAGACAATTTAGCCTACATAGTTGATTAGATGGTTAACACTTAATGGTGTACATTTATGTATATATAAAAACCACCAACACACAGACCCCAATTACTATATCCTCAAAGGTGCATTTGGAAGTCTTACAGCAAACCAGTTTTTCAATTTTTACTACTGAATTTCCTGGCCACAAACACTTCATTCAATCACACAGTAGCTGGAAGCAAGATAACCATTGAAATATTAAAACCACCTGTATTCTAATATATATTCTAAGAGATATTCAAGTTTTAACCAATCACAATTATATGTGTATGTTTCTATAGAATTAAATAGAATGTTGTTTTTTCTTGGTTTTTGAAATATGTATAAACACCATATTTACTTCTAGTTTCTTTACATAAGCAAAGTGCTTATCTGCCAATTTATGTAAGTTTCACCCAATAAAGATCTGCTGTTTTGCTACTAAGAAGTGAAGATATTTTTAAGTGCAACAAGAAGATTTGCTGTTTTGGTACAAACAACGTGAAAAAGTAAAGAAATTTTGATCACAATAAGATGTTTTACTACAGTTTAACATTTCATTTACCAATATTTCTTACTACTACTGCTTGCTGTTTTAACTTAGCTCAAATAGCTCAAAAGACTATTCCTTCATATATTTTTCTAGTTGTTTTGACCTGAATAGTTGGACCCTGTCCACTATCTGATGGTTTAAACTAATTAAACTTCAGAGCTCTATGACTGTATTGGGTAGTAAGTGTTCAAGTGTGAATGCCATGGCCATGCAGCATGATAAATGCCAAAAAGAGAGCCAGAGCTGTCCCACAGGAACAGACAGCTATTGGGTGTGATTTTGTTATCATCCTCCACTCCCTGATGAAAAGGAGTTCCTGTTGACTGTAAGGCATCCAATCAGCTCATATGAGTTGCCCAGTGCAGTGATGGACTTGGAGTTGAGATTTCTCTGCTGATGCTCCAGGTATGGCATTCATATATATGTTTTATAAAACTGATTTTTGGTCAGAATAGGCTGTCTTTCAAGTGTCATCTTCTGTTTAGTGCTTATCATACTTCTATCTCCATTTTGTTTGGGCACATCTGGTGTTGAGGTTCCACAACCACATGCAAATGGTATGGACCTAACTTTTAATTTGTCATCCTTCATATATTGATCTTTAAATCTACCTTAATGAAATTTTGACTTTCACTTACATCTATTATTTCTTTACTATAGTTTACATACCATGTGCCTGTCATTTTTTTTTGTATTTTTCATTTTTTGTGTTTTATTGCTATAATCACAGGTGAGTCGGCTGCCAGCATTGTTGAGTTCCTACTACCTGATGTTGCAATACTGGCAGCCTCAGATGATGATGACAGTGATAAAGTGGCACAGTTTGGGGTTATAGGGTGTGTGTCTGACACTAAAGTTGTGTTTCCCACATCCATTCCCCAGTTTTAATACAGTCAGTATGCCTATGCATGTCCATGACATGGAGCCATCTGACATAGGGCAGGTTGAGGGTGGACTGGTTAATCAGGGTAGTTTGGTTACCCCAGTTGTAGAGCTGGCAGGGACACCACCTAGATATTGTGAACAACTCACAGAGTTTTTGGCGAAGGTGCTCAGAGAAGGCATGATTTGCACCCTCTCACTGATGTTGCTGTGTCAGAAGGTTCCACCCAGTGTATGTGTATGGCTTGATGGAGGCACAGGAAAGTTCCATCAGGGCCACAGAAGAGGTAGTTAGAGTATTGCATGTTGTGCATTCTGACAAGGGAGACTGCCTGAACCATGTGTGTGAGTCCTTGGACTGGATAAGTGACACGTTGGATAATGCAGTGTCTATTGTAGAACATCTTTTAGGAGAGGGTCAGCATCCATGTGTCCATAGAGCTGCTATATTGTCAGATGGTAAAGGATGTGGCCATGTCACATCCAACTCCCACAGTGGCGCTACTTACATTCCCCCATCAGTGATTGAGGTGTATAGAGACACAGATGTGGTAAAGTATATGGTCATTGTCATGGACATAATCACAATGGGAGCTAGTCCAGTAGGCATCATTTAAATTTAGGTACCAGTGTTTAGCTGGGAGTCATGGGACTAGCAGAGCAACTCCTTGTGGGCTCACAGGTTCATATGTAATACTAGGCTAGCTTTCCTTGCTGACCATTTGAAGTCAAGTCAATTTTCCCTTCAAAGGTGAGAACCCCTCTTTTTTGTGTCTGTGAGGAAAACACCTTAATTATTATACCAGCTTTCAAGCCTGGCAGTGGTAGTTTACATTGTTGGGGGCAGCAATGGTGAACTGAATCCTCTGCCATACACAGCTCATGCCTGTCCAGGATGCCAGGTCATAGTGCTAGCACAACTGTTTTGGCTGTGCTCTTGCAGACCCACAGTGCACTCCATTTTGCCCATGCCATCTCTCTCTCTCTCTCTCTCACACACACACACACACACACACACACACACACACACACACACACACACACACACACACACACACACACGTGTGCATCCTTCCATAAGAGAGGTTCAGATATTTCCTTATATGGATGATCTGCTCATTCAAGCTTCTTCCCCAAAGGTTCTAGTTCAGGATCTCCAGTTTACTATTTCCCTGTTGTAGAGTATGGGGTTCACCATAAAAGTATGAAAGTCAGCTCTGACTCCTTCTTAGGATTATGTTTTTCTTGGTTGCAGGATCCTGACTGTCTCCGTGCTGGCATCTCTGTCCACTCCCAAGGCCCTGTCTCTTATTGCCTTTTTCCAGTGTCTTCTTCCTGTGGAGTCAGTCATGTCCAGGGACTTTCTCAGGGTCCTCAGGTTCATACATCCACCATTCCCATGCTCCCTCTGGCCAGGTTCTGTAATAGAAAGCTTTAGTGGTACCTTAAGTCAGTGTGGCTTCAGCATTACCACCCCTGGACTTTCCAGTCCCCTTCTTCCCCTGTCTGAAGCTCATGCTTCAATGGTGGATTTGTCCACTTTCTCTCACCCAGGTGATTTCCTTTCCAGGTTCCAGTTCCATCCCAAGAGTTCTTTACAGATGCCTAATACAGGGGATCAGGGGCCTCCTTTCACTCTCTCAAGGCTCAGAGTCTCTGGCCTCTTCATCAGAGTTCAGACCACGTTATTGTAAAGGTGATGAATGTTCTGCTTCTAGCTCTTCAGGCTTTTCGTTCCCTGTTTTATCCTGGGCCTCTCAAAATTTTCATAGACAATACTACAGTGATGTGGTATGTCAACAAGCAAAAGGGTACAAGGTCCTACCTTCTCTGCAGGCTAGCTCTTCATGTCTGGGATATAGCGGTCCAGTATCAAGTAACTCTTCAGGCTGTTTACATTCCATTAGAGCACAATCTAATGGCAGACTCATTGAGCAGGTCCAGCACACAAGTTCATTAATGGATACTTCACAGAGATGTGTTCCTGGACACTGTCCATCAGTGGGGCATTCCTCAGGTAGATCTTTTTGCCTCCCTTGTGAACAGGCAGCTTCCTCTATTCTCTTCCACGGTCCCAAGTCCTCTGGCCTGGAATGTGGATGCCCTCTGTTTTCCTTGGAAGGGGATGCTTTTGTATGACTTCCCTCCCCTTGCTCTACTTCAAATAGTCTTGCATAAGATTAGGAATGACTCTCCCAAAATCTTGTTAGCGACTGCTTTTGGCTCAGATATCATCGGTTACCCCATCTTTCTCACTTGACCAGGGGCAATCATCACAAGTTACCACACCAGGTGGACCTTCTTACACAAGACAAAGGGTCTCTTATCCATCCCTGCTTGTCTACTCTTCAGCTGACACTGTGAGTGATTGGGTTTTAATCACTTTTAGGTACCTATTTTCTGAGGACATGCTTTGGATCATGCAGGATGCCTAGACACCCACTAACAATAAATCATATTTGTCCAAATGGAAAATATTTTCTGTCTGATGCTTCTCTTGCCATCAGGATCCCATATATGTGGAGATTCCTTTGGTTTTCTGTTATTTGTTTAATTTGATCCATGCTGGGTTAGCATATTCTTCAGTTAAAGCTCACCTGTCAGCAATTTCTTCTTGTTTGCACCTGACTCCTCCTCTGACCTCTAGATTTGAGGTCAAGCAGTTTATTTAAGGTGTCCTTCATATCAGGCCTCCCAACAAGCCTATTACACCTTCCTGGGACCTCAAATTTGTTCTTGAAAAATTGACTCATGCTCCTTTTGAGCCAGGAGGGTATCTAAACTTCAGGGTCTTATGGTTGTTTCTCTTTTGTTAGTTTTACACAGATCCAGGGTGTCTTTTTGGACTAATCCTTCTTGTATGCCCAGGGTGGTCAATGACTTATACCTTAACCAGTCTATTCATTTGCCTTCCTTTTTTCATTCTCTGTAGTCTGCCAGTGAGAAGGTTCTTCACACTTTGGATTTACATAAACAGCTCAGATATTATTTGCATAAAACTAAAGTTATTCACAAAGCTGAGCAGCTTTTTGTGTCCTTTCATCCCAAGTCTTTGGGTTTAGCTATTTCTAAGCAGACAATCTTTTCCTGGATTTCTAAAGGCACTTCTTTTTGTTATTCCTTTCATGGTAAATGTTTTTCCTCTTTAGTAAAGGCTCATTCTATGAGAGATGTTACTTTGTCTCATGCTTTTTTTCAAGGGGATGGACACCAGTGCAATCCATGAGGCTGCTATTTGGTCTTCTGTCCATGCTTTCACTAAGCATTAAAAGTTGGACGTTATTTCCAGGGTTAGAGCTGGTTTTGCCAGGGCTATACTGCATGAGTTTCTAGAGGGCTTTTCAGTGATATCCTCCTCCCAGGTTTTTTTTTGAGCTTTTATACACTCCCTTCTCTTAGGAATACTGCAACGGTGATACAGAAGAACATAGGTTCATAGGTTCATAGGTTCATACTAGGCTATCTGCCCTGGGGCAATTATAAGCCTAGCCCGATTCTGTATGGCTTATGCCACCCCTTGATTTGAGTATACTGTGCCCTTTTTAAGGTTTAGTTTACTGTGCCTCTGTCTAATAGTGACACAGGAGTAATCCCTGGGACAAACCTACGATCCCCCATCGACCTATTGAGATTCTTCTTGAAGAGATTCAGTGAGGTGCTCTGCCTCACATGAACTGGAATTCTATTCCAGAGCGAAGGGAGCCTCTGGGTTATGAACCTGTCCCTCCAGCAAGTTCTATTTATTTCTGTGCTTAGGTTCAAGTCCCTCGAGCGTGTGGCTCTAAGGGATTTAGATTTATTGAGGTGGAGCATGTCCATTAATTCTGGATTTGACATAGCTTTGTATGTCAGGCATAGATCGCCTCGAAGTAGGCGGTATGCAACTGAGTAGAGCTGGAGTTTTTTTAACCGAGCAGCATATGGCATCTATTTGAGACCCTTGATCCTCTTGGTGAGATACTTTTGGGGTCTCTCTAATTGGTGCAGGTGTCGGGTAAGGTACATCCCAAAAGGGGCATTGTATTCTATGATGGGCCTGATGAGGGATGAATAAAGGGGCACGATTACCTCTCTTGATCTAGATGTGAAACCCTTCGTGATGAGATGGGCTATATAGAAGGTCTTTCTAACCACTTTGGCAATGTGGTTTTCAAAGGAGAGATTGCTATCAACTTGGGTCCCCAGGTCCCTAATAACTTTCTCTGTACTTAATGGGTTTCTGCCTATGTGGTAATTTGTGGGCACATTGTTTTTGCCAAAGGGTATGACTATACACTTTTTGGCATTTAGCTTTAAACCATGGTGCTGACACCAGTTATCTGTCTCTTTGAGACCTTTTTGAAGGATGTTTGTGTCAGCTGGAGAGTCGATTATGGTGCCCAGTTTGTAGTCGTCTGCAAACTTGGTGAGCCATAGTCCTTCCACATTTGCCTGTACCTCGGAAAAGTATATACCGAACAAGAGTGGTCCCAGGACAGAACCCTGTGGGATGCCACTTGTGACCGGTTTCGAGTCTGACTTGGCTCCAGCAACTCTCACTCTGTGGGTTCTGTCTTTGAGCCAGTTTATGACCCATCTTGTGACATAGGGGTTTATATTTAAGCTGGATAGCTTATCTATGATGCCCGAGTGGGGTATTGTGTCAAATGCCTTTGCAAGGTCCAGATAGGCTGTGTAGACTACCTTCCCTTCATCTATGGCTTTGGTGACTGTTTTGAAGAAGTCAACCAGGTTCAAAAGGCAGGATCTGCCCTTGACAAAGCCGAACTGGGTACATAAATCATAAACATAGTACAGTTGTGTAAAATCTTACCATAACAGTAATTGTACTTCTCTTCACTGTTGCAGTATTCACTCCCTCTCTGCTTTCCCCCTCTGCTCTAGCCTGTTCTTTTTTCCATCCTGGCTGAGGGGGTCTGCTCTCTTTTCTCCTTCTGGATGCCCATGTTCCTCCTTGTCTCTAGGGACGTACGGCACCTGTAAGAACCAAAGGCTTTAGTATACTGGCTGGACAGTGGGATATCCTTGGTAGGAGATTCCTTCTGTTAGGAATACTGCAACAGTGAAGAAGACATCTACTGTTATGATACGATTTTTCACAACTGTAGTTTGTTTTGTGTCAGGGTTGCCCTCCTGTAACCCCCGCTCCCCCCACACACACTCACACTCAAACACTGTGCAAGTGATGCTGACTGTACCCTGCCCTTTGCACATTTGTTTGTGACTTAGGTTTACATATGCTTGATGTACAGAGTGGATAGCTCATGCTTGCTTACTCACATGCCTACTTTCATCAAAATTATCATACTGAATTGCATTTTTTGTTATTCTGCTCAAGTTTAACACTGTTACTATTTGTTGTGCTCCTAGATGTATTTGTAGTAGTGTTAGCTGTACTACAGTCTTATTAATTACAATTTCCTGCTTGCTCAGGACCTTGAGCAGATCATGCTGAGATTGCCCTGTCACTGGTGGGTGTCTAAGTTGGATGACTTTTATGTATGATGTTCTATAGTGAGCAGGCCTGAGCATATGCGTTTGGCCAATAAATATTTGGATTACTCTGGTAGATGGCATATTTTCATTTTTCTCTTACAAAGGTATGCTTAATTCTCTGTTGTTTAGTGATGCAAAAATGCTTAATTATGTACCTGTGTGGATGCTGTTGAAATTTAAGTAAACATTATAGGTTGGCTTGACATGGATTGGTTTTGGCTTAATGTATTGGCTGTATACATGTGCGGGGAAAAGCATGTTGATATACAGTGCCTTTTAAAAGCATAATTATTTTATATTTTATGTTGCATATACCACTCATACATTACTGCTGACATTCCTATATAGGTAAGCAAGGTTTTATTTTAGTGAAGTACAATTCTTCTTTACAGGTTCATCACTTACCTCAAGTTAATGCTGCTGATAAAAGTTGTCTATTCTTGGGTTGACTCTCTGATGCTCAGAGAACTCAGCCATGGAAAAGAAAAGGCTGATAATTTTGCACGTATCTCTGTTACTATTTGTATGTGCTTAGCTTTTTTATCTTTTCACTTGGGTAGTGACAGCATGCAATATTCTATGCCTCTTAGCCAGGGAAATAGGACACTGTACACACCTCCATCTTCCTGGATAATCATCAGCTGCTGGTTGTTCATTTGACTTCTCATCTGTGTCTGCTGGTCTTACTGGCTCAGCCTGTGTTACTGGGAACTACTATCCTTGGCCTTGATTTCCATGCTGAAGCTGTTTCCTAACAATAATTTTATGTAACATGTCACAGATATTCAGTATTTTGACAGAGGTGGCTGGGTCATATTACAGGGCACCTCCAGCTGCACTTCAGCACTGGAAACATGACTTGAGCAAGCTGGAAACATGATCTATAATATCTCTGGCATAGGCATGTGCATCACTGTAAACTTGCTCATTGGGGTTTTGAGAGTTTCTCATGGGTGTCATGAACCAAGTTTCCAGTGCATAACCTGCATCCTAAACTAAATATACTTGTGGGAAGTTATGGTTAGAAAACCTTAGATAAAAGTCATGTGCCATAAGTGGGAGTCATGGACACTGTCAGTATCACATGCATACACATTATATATATATATATATATATATATATATATATATATATATATATATATATATCTATGTGATTCCTTGGGCATTACTGAGCACCTGAAGCTTAATGGAGTGTTTTCTGTTAATGTACCTGCTTCTCTTTTCACTGGGCTGGCTTTTGTATCTGTGTGTGTGCAGTCTATGGCCCATAGAATGGTGGTAAATATGCTATGACACAAACTTTTGCTCGCTGGTAGCTCTCTCTCCTCTGGGATAAGTGTAAACTAGATATGTTCCCTTACATATTGCAGCATTGTATTGAGAAACTGGTATAATATTCTTGAGGCTGAGGCCTGTGATGTCCCTAACACAGCCCCAGTGGATCTCTGAAATGGGCCTGTAGCTAGTATGCGTAATGCTACATATACCTTGGTTTCCACTAGTATGGGCTGTTCATGATTGTCCCAGGACCTCAAGTGAGAGCAGCAGATACTATGTGCTCTAAAGTATCCCTCTAGTGTTCTATTATTTAAATGTCATGAAGTGCATGATAGGTTAAATGTGGCCTATACACTCTTCATCTTCTAGGCCAAGTTGTGGAAGGAGCTTGTATTAAAGCCTGTTGTACATACAGATTAATGATAGGAGCAGCAACCCCTAACATTTTCTTTCTAAGTGTCTTCTTGGCTGTATTCCATAGTGTACTAGGAATGAGGGCTAAAGGGAGTGCAGTGTGTAGGTGTGAATTTTATACATTCTTGAATTTCTCCAGCATGTTGATTTATTTAATTAGCATGTAATTTACTTACTTATTCTTTCATTAGCATATTCTTGCTTACCCATGTTGTGCAGCCAGGTGCAATTTGTAGAGATGTTTAATGAATACAAAATAGCATGCTTGTCACTACTTGTTGCACAAATGGGCTTAGCATGAAGTCTAGGTGTTCATGAATCCCAGTGTACCTCTTTTAATTTTAAAAATTTTCCAGCTAAGTGAATGAGTGGGTAAATCTTTCTTATGTGTCTCTGTGCCCAGAAAGTGTGTGTGTTTGTCTACATCTACATATATATATATATATATATATATATATATATATATATATATATATATATATATATATATGTATATATATATATACACTGTATATGTCAAATGACCATAGTATGATTTGTTGGCAATAATTGCATCAGTTCTGATTTCATCAGTTTCAACTCATTAACGAATTTACCACTGCCGTCCATTGAAGAACAGCAAAGCAGTGATTTTTTTTTTTTGCAGAGATACATGACCTCTTGTAGCAAACCCCCCCCCTTTCCCAGCTATATCCATTAAAAACAGGGAAAATGGGTATACAGAGAAACTCACTTGTTTTCAATTGTTTTGCAATTCTGCTACAACCACAGACCTACCATCAGTGATTGTGATAGTCAGTGAAACAGTTTCAAATCTACAAACAGGTAAAATTGTTTACACACACACACACACACACACACACACACACACACACACACACACACACATATATATGTATATGTGTGCGTGTGTGTGTGTGTGTGTGTGTGTGTGTGTGTGTGTGTGTGTGTGTGTGTAAACAATTTTACCTGTTTGTAGATTTGAAACAGTTTCATATATATATATAGATATATATATATATATATATATATATATATATATACAGAAGAATTGCTTACCTTTAAGAAAGATCCACTAGACAATGTGTATTTACATGAGAATTTAAAGAGGGGTCTTATTCCCAATGGTCTCTGTTTGTGTTGGAACCCTAATGGGGTGGATCTGAATTCTGATTTTCACAAAGACCTTCTCAATATTTTTAATAAGACAGGCATGGACATCATTCACCTCATAATACATGAAAATGAGGTGAAGTTGGATAAACTTTCTCGTGATTTTGACATCATTAATGGTGTTCTTACTTCTGATGCCTTATTTGAGCATTATTCCACAAATTGCAACAATGTATTTATGAAAATAGATGACATCTATTGTGCCATTCAAAATAGGAAAAACAGAAAACTGAAAGGGATTTTAAAGCATTTGCAAAAAGAACAGCATATCCCCCGCCCCCAGTGTCTCAGTACGAAACCAGGACTACATTTGGTCTGTTTTTGCTGTTAATAAATTGGATTTGTGGTTTGGACTTTGGTTTGTGTAGTTCCTGGGCCTCTACCTTCACTACTTAAAGATTGAAACAGTGCCATTTTCATGAACTTTAATCATACCTTAACTTAGGAATGGGGTCCGTTCCAGTCATGGCAAATGAAACCCAAAAGATTTGGAGAAATTAGACCTGAGAGACCACTTTGTTCTTGTTTACTACTTTGCTACTTTCATAAATTTTCCCTTTCAGTTAACTGATGTCATTAAATAATTTATTGTTATTACTGCCAGTCATTGTGCTCAAGCTGAGATTGCACAGAGAACTGCAAAATTTGAAGATATGTAAGCAATTTCTGAGCATTACTTCATCTAGACTAGGTTTCATCATTGGTATGATTTCTGAGAGCTGATATTAACATTTTGTCATCTGTCTTTTTAATTCTATGAAATCACCGAAGTATTTTCTTTAGTTTACCTGTGTACCTATGTCTTGCTAGTATGCACGCCTTAATATAAAAGTCTGTATCATCACAGATCTGATTGATAGCATCCTTTGTAAGTTTATTTGGGTCATTGAGGACAGTACCACAGACTTTTGTCATAAGTATGTCATTTACTAAATCTGTGTGTGTAATGGTAATATCTGGGAAGATACTTATGTATGATAGGGTAGAGGATTTTGCTTTTAGGGAGATAGTATTACGATTTGTGTTAATTATAAATGGTATAACCATGGGTGACATATAGAAAATATTGAGGTTTAGCTGTATGATATCTATAATTATACAAAGTATGGTTGCATTTCATACTGTTCTCCCCAAATAGGTTTGATAAATATGATGGATTAATACTTTGATATATTAACTAGATGTTGAGTAGCTTACCAAGCCAAAGTTGGGTATTAAAAATTCCCCACAAGGATTGCATTTTCATTGAATTTTACTTCTCAAGAGTTGAGTTAGAAAATGTTCCTGCTCTGTAGGAGACAAATGTGATGTTTAGTAGAAACATATAGTATAATATTAAGCATCAGCGTTATTGATTATTCTATGAAACATTCATTTTCCAAGCACATATTGAGGCATTGCCACCTACCCCAGAAGACATGCAACAATTAAATGTATTCTGGCATTTGTTATATATATTCAAATCTTTAAAAAGGATGCTGATGGTGGAGACATCAGCATCTTCTGTGCAGAACAAAGGTTAAAAAACACCAACTTTATTTTTGTGATTTCTGGAATTCAGCAAAGCCTCATTCATTTTTTTTTCATCTTGTGTTTATGGGTGTGTGTATGTGTGTGTGTGTGTGTGTGTGTGTGTGTGTGTGTGTGTGTGTGTGTGTGTGTGTGTGTGTGTATGTGTGTGTGTGTGTATATGATGTATGTATATATATATATTTTTTTTTTTTTTTAATTTTAGAAATGCAGATGAAAATCAGAAGAAACAGTACTAAAAAATATTGTTAAATAATTAAGTATATGAAAGGGGTAGATCTGAGTATGACTAACACTGCATCGTATGCAAGAAAATTTAGACAATAATTGTACTCCCCAAACATTCAATATCAGTAACATTACATTAAGACGGGCTCCCCTGCACCCTTTATAGCAAAACTGAGCTGGGGATTACTGTAGGAAGGTTCATTGTGTGCATTCCTATTCATAGATTAGCTTAAAAGTGTTTATTTTCACCTGTATTTAAGCCTTGCATTTGAGCATTGCTGTTCACTGCACAACGGGGGTTAGCAGTATCCTGCATAGATGCAAATGCCTTGAACCACAATTTTCCCTAGACATCTGTTACTGAAACCCTCCCAGGCTTCCCTGCTGCACTATGGGCAGCTCAACTGCACACTAAGCAGCATCATCACACTTATCATCCCTAGCCTTCAATAGGACAAGCCCCTTTGTTGTTCTAGCACAAAAAGAAACTTAGAGTAACTAGCTCCCTCCCTTCCCTAATAGTACAAATGGTAAACATCCTGCTATAATGGACAGGCAGTTTCCAATCATTTCTCCGGCCAGCCTGATTGACATTGGCAACCTGAGGCAATGTAGTAATTGCCTCAATCCTCCAAAGGCAGACGTCCTGTCTGGTGGACCCCAGCCATAAACAAACTATACAATAGAAGGAGGAAGCTACTACATGGTAGAGAAAAATCCCAAAAAGGGAAGGCATCTCTGTTCAGTATTAGCAGAAAACTACGGGCACTCATAAAATCATCTAAGGCCAGCTTCGAGAGAAAAATTGCACAGGGCACTAAGGATAATCACAAGGCTTTCTTTAGTTATGTTAGGAACCTGGGTGGGAATTCCCAGATATGCTTAGAATTAGTCCAAAATGACAAAAAATACACCGAGCCCACAGACATTGCCAACATCCTAGCTGACAGGTTCAGTGCAAACTTCTCCCCCCCCACCAAAAGGGCAAATATCTATCCCAACAGAGTGCTACCCCCCTGACATCTCAGATGCTCAGGTAAGAGCCGCCCTCTCCAAAGCAAAAACACAGCATCAATGGGACCAGATGGTGTCCCGGCTGCGTCCTACATGAACTCCAAGAAGAGCTAAACCCAAACATAAAACTACTGTTCAATCCTAGCCTTACTACAGGATATGTACCCAAAGAGTGGCGTACAGCAACAGTGGTCCCTCTCCACAAAGGTGGTGCCTCAACGGATCCTGGAAACTATCGCCCCATAAGCCTGACTAGCTTGGTCTGCAAAGCTATGGAAAGGATCATCATGGACCTCATAAATAAAGATATTGGGGACCTACAGACACTGGATCCTACCCAGTTTGGCTTTGTTAAGGGAAGATCCTGCCTCTTAAACCTGGTTGATTTCTTTGAAACAGTCACCAAGGCCATTGACGAGGGGAAGGTGGTCCACACAGCCTACCTGGACCTCGCAAAAGCCTTTGATACAATACCCCACTCGGGCATTATAGATAAGCTCACCAGCTTAAATATAAACCCCTATGTCACTAGATGGGTTGCAAACTGGCTCAAGGACAGAACCCACATGGTTAGAATTGCTGGAGCCATGTCAGACTCCAAACCAGTTACAAGTGGCATCCCACAAGGCTCGGTCCTGGGACCTCACTTGTTCGGTATATATTTCTCGGCGGTACAGGCCAACACGGAAGGACTGTGTCTGACCAAGTTCGCAGATGACTGCAAACTGGGCACCATAATCAACTCTCCAGCTGACACAAGCATCCTCCAAAAGGGCCTCATAGAAACAGACAACTGGTGCTAGAGCCATGGCCTGAAGCTAAACGCCAAAAAGTGTATAGTCATCCCCTTTGGCAAAAACAAAGTGCCCACAAATTACCACATAGGTGGTAATCCATTAAGTACAGAAGAAGTCATTAGGGACCTGGGGACCCAAGTTGATAGCAATCTCTCATTTGACAACCACGTGGCCAAAGTGGTTAGAAAAACATTTTATATAGCCCACCTAATCATGAAGGGATTCACATCTAGATCAGGGGAGGTCATCGTGCCTCTTTACTCATCCCTCATCAGGCCCATAATTGAGTACAATGCTCCTTTTGGGATGTACCTTACCAGACACCTGCAGCAACTGGAAAGACCCCAAAAGTACCTCACCAAGAGGATCAAAGGGCTCAAACAGATGCCATATGCTGCCCGGTTAAAGAAACTCCAGCTCTACTCAGTGGCATACCATCTGCTCAGAGGCGATCTGTGCCTGATGTATAAAACCATGTCCAACCTGGAATTAATGGACATGCTGCACATCAGAAAATCCAAATCCCATCGAGCTACGTGCTCGAAAGACTTGAACCTCAGCACTGAAATAAATAGGAAATGCTGGAGGGACAGATTCATAACCCAGAGGCTCCATTCACTCTGGGATAAAATCCCAGTCCAGTTTAGGCAGAGTCCCACATTGACTCTCTTCAAGAGGAATCTTGATGAGTGGATGGGAGATCGTAGGTTTACCCCGGCTATCACTTCTGTGTCACTGTTAGACAGAGACACAGTATACTAACCTCAAAAAAAGGCATAGCAAAATTAATTTAAAATGGTTGGCAAAAGCCAAGCACTCTCTGGCTAGGCTTATAAATGCCCTAGGGCAGATAGCCTAGTATGAACCTATGAACCTATGAACAACCACTAGAAACAAATAGTTATCACTACCCATAATAGCACATACATCAGTGTCTCAGCAAATAAGCCCCTAAGGCAAAACACCTCAAAATCCAATGTCTTAGTCATAGGCGACTCCACAGTGAGACACACAGATGTCCCCCTCATGAGGCTAAACAAAGAGAGGACCATGTTCAGCTGATTGTCAGGTGCCAGGATCCATCAAATCATGCATGCAGTCAAGTCACTCAACAAGTACCATTATGACTCTGTCATAGTCCATGTTGGGTTGAATGACTTGAGATGTACCTCTCTAGACTATATGAAGAGAGACATGACTGAACTCTCACATTATGTGTCACAGGCAGGTATGATCATAGCCCTAGGCAGCATTCTGCCTTCATCCAGGGTAATGCCGCAATATAAACAAAAAATGATCGACTTCAACAATTGGCTTAGCTTCTGGTGTCAATCCAGGGCTATCCAGTATCTGTCAGCCTAGGAAGACATAGTGGAAAGGCCATGCTGCTTTGCCAGAGATGGTCTGTAACTGTCTCCTCTAGGCTTTTGGATACTGGCAAAGGCACTTACCTGTCCCAAAGTGCCTTTTTTAGGCAATGTCAAAACAACAAAATTTCTGACGTAACAAAATCCAATCCAGACAAACTAAAGGTTTTGCTGTTTAATTCTAGTAGTCTGAAGGGGATACTGCACTCCTTGGAATCATGCCTCACCTTAAAACATGCTGATATCTGTGTGGTCACTGAGACATAGATCAAGGCCACAGAGAACACCTTGGCAGTGCAAGGCTACAATTCCTCCTGGTATGACTGTAGGGCAATTTCCTCTGCTTTCTACTGCTAACCTGGTGCACTTGGGCATTCTGAGACAGTGTGGCAACTGTCTAATGTACACAGATAACCCTGTCCTTTTACCTCCCAATGCTCACACATGTGAGAGATGATCTTATGTCACCATACTGGAAGCAGGGCACTCTCCAACAAAGACCGGACTAGCTGGTCAAGAGGAGAAGGTCACACCTACAACTTGCTACATAGAACACACAGCCTTCCCAAACACCAACCATCACAACCCACACCTAGAAACACAAACCATACATCCACCATTGTGGAGACTCTCAATAAAAATGTACCCAAACAACAGAGACCCCCCCAAGACAGAAACACACTCGACGCCCATAACACAACATCAACCTCAGAACACATAACTCACCACCACAGTGTGCCCCTCAACCTAAGCCCTTAAGGCAAAACACTTTGCCCAATGTACTAGGAGGCTCAATTATGAGGCACACTGATGTCCCACTCACTAGATTGAACAAGGAGAAGGTGACAGTCAGTTGTCTATCAAGTGCCAGGATCCACCACATAAAACATGCACTGAGGTCACTCCACAACAAGTACAAATATGACTCGGTCATTGTCCATGTGTGTGTGAATTACCTCAAATGTACCTCCCTGGACTACATGAAAAGACATGTGGCCCAGGCAGGTATGACCCTAGCCCTGAGCAGTATTCTACTGTCACCCTAAGGGTCATGCTGCTCAACGCTAGAAGTCTAAATCTCAAGATACACTCGCTCAGAGCTCTCCTCAAAATGGAGAAAGTTGACATCTGTGCTGTAATGGAGACCTGGTTTAAAGAGGCAGAAAGCACCCCTGCGCTCCCAGGCTACAACTCATTCCATACTTTTCAGCACCAGAATATGTGCGAAAACTCCAAAGGTGGTGGTGTCTCCATATTCTTAAGGGATACACACATCTCTAGACTGGTAGCCCAGCATAATGCATCCAAGATACTTCAGGTACAACTAACACTGGGTAAGACGGGGATGCAAGTCATAGCCTGCTACAGAACCCCAAACATGTCCCTAGACTCTCACTCCAAGTTTCTAAGCAATCTAGAATCTATCAAGGTCCAACTCAATACTCTCATACTGGGTGACTTCAACTACCCTTCCATCAACTAGAGAAAACTATTCAAGTAGCAATGTACAGTCCCAACGCTTTCTGGAATTTATCAATTCCAATTCACTGGACCAGCTCATTCTGACCCCCACAAGAGGAAGCAACATATTTGACCTGTTTATCACCAACATGGGATTCTATTGATTCACGCCTATAGTCAATTCCTCCCTGGTTAAATCTGACCACAAACTGATCACCATTTGAAATCTCCATCTCACCTACAACCCCCGCTAAGGTAACCACTCTGAAAACTTTCTCTACATCCGACTTTGGGCTCCTAAAAACAGAGGTGGCTAAATTCTTGGCACACATACCAATGGAAAATAGCTGCATGACTGCTGAATTATACACCAATGCACTGTACAAGCACGTACACAAATGCATGGACCTTGCCATACCAAATAGAACTAAGATGCTCTCCTCAAAAAAATGAAATCCAATCCGGTGGTCCCCAGACATCAATAAACTCTACAACAGAAGGAAGAAACTGTTGCAGAAAAAAATGAAGCCACAAGACTGGAAAACCTCCCTTATCAGTCTCAACAAAAAGCTGAGATCCCTTATCAAATCCTCTAAAGCCATCTATGAAGGAAGAATTGCACCTGACACCAAAAACAAACACAAAGCCTTCTGTAGCTATATCAAAAACTTCCAAGGCAATACCCAGATTTCCTCTGAGTTATTGCACAATGGCACCTTCTATACTGAGCCAACAGATATAGCCAACATACTGGCCAACAGATTCAGAGCCAACTTTACCCCTCCCCCCCAAGGGCCCTATCGCAATACCAGAAGAAAGCCTGGTACCCACCATTACTGTGGCACAGGTAAAAGCTGCATTTTCCAAACCCAAGAATACAGTGTCCATGGGACCTGGTAATATCCCTGGCTGTGTCCTACATTAGCTACAAAATGAACTGGCATGAGATCTCTGTGCCCTTTTTAATCAAAGCCTTACCTCAAGCTATGTCGCTAATGAATGGTGCACTGTTACAGTCATCCCACTCCACATAGGGGAAGCAACTACAGACCCTGGAAACTATTGCTCCATTAGCCTGGCGAGTCTGGTATGCAAAGCTATGGAGTGCATCATCATGAACCTGCTTAACAAGGATATAGGCAATATCCAAACTCTTGAGCCCACACAGTTTGTCTTTGTCAAGGGGAGATCCTGCCTGCTGAACCTGGTTGACTTCTTTGAGGCATTCACCAAGGCTGTGGATGAGGGTAAGGCAGTGCATACAGCCTGCCTCGACCTGGCTAAGGCCTTTGATACCATTCCCCACTCAGGTATCATTGATAAACTCACCAAACTAGGCATCAGTCCTTACATCACTAGGTGGATTGCAAATTGGCTCACAGACAGGACCCACAGAGTGAAAGTTGTGGATTCCAAGTCAGACTGTCGACCCGTCACAAGTGGAATCCCCCACAGCTCGGTCCTGGGCCCTTTCTTGTTTGTCATCTATTTCTCAGAAGTCCAGGCCAACACAGAAGGACTCTGGCTGACCAAGTTTGCTGATGACTGCAAGCTAGGAGTCATTATCAGCTCCCCAAGTGATGCAGACATCCTACAAAAGGGTCTATCTGAGACCAATGACTGGTGTTGGAATCATCTCCTTTGGAAAAATTAATTTCCCACAAATTACCACGTTGATGAGAGCCCACTGAACACTGAACAGGCCATCAGAGATCTGGGCACTCAGGTCGACAGCCACCTCACCTTCAACCACCACATTGCCACTGTGGTCAGAAAGTCCTTCTACATGGCACATCTTATAACCAAAGGTTTCTCATCCAGGAAGGAAGAGTCATTATCCCTCCCTACTCATCCCTCATTAGACCAATCATTGAATATAACACCCCGTTTTGCATGTACCTGACCAGGTACCTACAACAGCTGGAGAGGCCACAAAAGTACCTCACAAAAAGGATCCTAGGCCTTAAACACATGTCCTATATGGACATACTCAAGAAACTTCAGCTGTTCTCAGTCTCTTATTGTCTACTTAGAGGTAATCTCGGCTTGACTTACAAAGCCATGTCCAACTCAGACCTACTTGAAATGCTACACCTAAAGAAGTCCAAATCCCCCTATGCTACACACTCCAGAGATCACAATCTCATTGCCACAATTAACAGAACATGCTGGCTGGACAGGTTCATCTCCCAAAGACTGCCCATACTCTGGAATAAGCTTCCCATTCATGTCAAGCAGAGCACCTTGCTGGCCCTCTTCAAAAGAAATCTTGACGAATGGATGGGTAACAGAAAGTTCACCCCAGGGATCACTTCAGTTGCCCTCCTGAATAGGGGCACTGTGAACTAACAGCAGGTGGCATGGTGCCTAGGCATTTTTTTTTTGGGCTGGGCTTGTAAAGGCTCCAGGGCCATTAGCTTAGTACACACCTATGATCCTTTGAACCTATGAACAAGTTCAGACCTCAAAATGAGCATGAAAGAACCAAAGGTGAAGGTGCATCCATCCATTAAGACCAAATACACCTTAAGACTAGTCAACGAATATGACTGTCTTGAACTACTCCATGTTCAACTAACTATAGGCAAAGTACCCTACCATGTCATTGCTAGATATAGGACCCCACCAACAACCAAGGAAAGCACACCACCTGCCTGGACTTACTGGAGTCACCCACTATACAGCCCAACACCTTAGTCATGTGAGATTTCATCTAGCCTTCCATTGACTGGGAGATGTACATGAGCACAAACCTCTTCACCCAGAGGTTCCTGGACTTTATCAACCCAAATGCTCTGGAACAAATAGTCTGGACCCACACAAGGGGTTCAACTGTCCTAGACATAGTACTCACCAACATAGTGCATAGGGCACTGCACCCCCCGCCCCGTGTGATACCCTACCTGGAATGATTGGACCATAAATCAGTATCATTCAAAATGACTATTGGACCTGACACCCCCATAGTAGCAAAAATAACTAAAACACTTTTCCATAGCAAGCTACAGCCTACTAAGCAATGGCATAAAATGTTTTATACCCCCCACAATTACAGACAAGAAAGAGTCCTCTGTAGAGGTGTATGCAAATGCCTTGCATAAACATTTGAACAACAGTATAAACTTGGTTGTACCTAAATAAATCAAAACCAGGTCCTCCTGAAAAAACAAGCTACCCTGGTGGACTACAAGTATAAACCGGTTATATAACATGAGGAAGAAACTGATGTCTAAGAACCAGAGAGAACTAAATCAGCAGAGGAAGAATTCCCTCCACAGCTTGAACAAGCAAATTAAAAATCATGTAAAGTCCTCTAAGGCAAACTATGAAGTTAAAATAGCATCCCTAGCCAAGGATAATCATAAGATATTCTTTAACTACATCCAAAATCTAAAAGGGAATGCCCAGCTACATGCCAAACTAGTAGTGGATGGTACCACTCATACTATACTGCAGGAAATTGCCAACCTGCTAGCTGGCAGATTTGGTGCAAACTTCACCTTCTTGTCCCCACTAACCATACCCCAAAGTATAGCTGACACCAGTCCTCTGCCTAGTATCGCTAGAGATCAGGTCATATCTGTGCTTTCCACGACCAAAAATATGTCTTTCATGGGACCAGATAACCAGGTTGCTTGCTAAGCAATCTAAAACATTACCTAGTGGATGTTGTTGGCATTCTTTTTCACCAAAGCCTGAGAACTGACTTTATTGCATCAGAGTGGAGAACAGCAACAGCAATCACCTTGCACAAAGGGGGGCCATCAAGTGACCATGGGAACTATAGATCCATAAGTCTAACCAGCCTCATCTGCAAGACCATGGAACGAATCATCATAAACCTTCTCAATAAGGACATAGGCAACCTACAATCCCTAGATCCAACCCAGTTTGACTTTGTTAAGGGTAGATCATGCTTATTAAACCTAGTAGACTTTTTTGATACCAAAGGGTGAAGGTAAGACAGTGCATACCACCTATCTTGTCCTAGCCAAGGCTTTTGACACAATCCCTCACTCAGGTATCCTTGAGAAACTCTCCCAGCTGCAGATGAACCTTTACAACATTAGATGGCTAGTCAGTTGGCTCACCAACAGAACACATAGGTTCATAGGCTCATAGGTTGGTACTAGGCTATCGGCCCTAGGGCCTATACAAGCCTAGCCATAACAATTCCATGGCTATATCTTCCCACACTATTTACTTCCCTGGACCCTTGTCTAGCAGGGTGACTGACGTGATCCCCAGAGAGAATTTCCTATCTCCCATCCAATTGTCAAGGTTCCTTTTGAAGAGGGCCAAGGAGGCGCTCTGCTTGACATGTATGGGCAGTCTATTCCAGAGTCTGGGGAGTTGCTGGGTCAGGAATCTATCCCTCCAGCATGTTTTGTTTATTGTGATGACAAGGTTTAGATCCCTGGAGCATGTGGCTCTGAGGGATTGGGATTTCTTTAAGTGTAGCATGTCCAATAGCTCTGGGTTTGAAATGGCCTTGTATGTTAAGCAGAGAATGTCTCTGAGTAGATGATATGTGACGGTGTATAGCTGGAGTTTTTTTAAGGTGGTCAGCATAGGGCATCTGCGTTAGGCCTGTGATTCTTTTAGTGAGGTATTTCTGTGGCCTTGAGATGTCTTGAGAGGTACATACCAAATGGGGTGTTGTATTCTATAATGGGTCTAATGAGGGATGTGTACAGTGGGTCAATGACCTCCTTTTTTCTGGATGAAAAGCCCTTAGTGATGAGGTGTGCCACATAGAAAGATTTCCTGACTGTTGTGATGATGTGGTTATTGAAGGTGAGACCACTGTCCACCTGTGTCCCTAAGTCTCTTATCAAACTTTCAGTGTATAGTGTACCTATGTGGTAATTCATGGGTACATGTTTTTCCCAAAAGGGATAACTATACATTTCCTGGCATTGAGCTTGAGCCCATGACTCTGGCACCAAGCATATGTTTCTGTAAGGCCCTTTTGTAGAGTATCCACATCATTTGGGGATTCAATAATGGCTCTCAGTTTGCAGTCATCCACGAACTTTGTTAGCCAGAGTCCCTTAGTGTTGGCCTGTACTTCAGAGAAGTAGATGACAAACAAGAGTGGTCCCAGGACTGAACCCTGAGGTACTCCACTTGTCACTTGTCTGGAGCTGGGTTTGGAGTCAGCTACTTTTACAGTGTGGGTCCTATCAGTAAGCCAGTTGGCAACCCATCGAGTGACGTAGGGATTAATGCCCAGCTTAGTAAATTTATCTATGATTCCAGAGTGAGGGATGGTGTCAAAGGCCTTGGCGAGGTCCAGATAGGCTGTGTGGACTGCCTTACCCTCATCCACAGCTCTGGAGACTGATTTGAAAAAGTCAATCAGGATCAGGAGACAAGATCGGCCCTTCACGAACCCAAACTTGGTTGGGTCCAGTGTTAGAAGGTTGCCAATATCTTTGTTTATATAAGTTCCATGATAATACGTTCCATGGCCTTGCAGATCAGGTGCGTCAGACTGATGGGGCAGTAGTTCCTGGGATCCAAGGTGGATCCCCCGTTGTGGAGTGGGATAACTGTAGCTGTGCACCACTCAGTGGGCACAAAACCTGAGGTGAGGGTATGATTAAACATGACACTTAGGTGAGGTGCCAGTTTATTTTGTAGTTCATGTAGTACACAGCCTGGGATGTCATCTGGTCGCATGGATGCTGTATTCTTAGCTTTGGAGAGTGCGTTTTTTACCTGTGTGGCCATTATTACCAGAATTTGGCAATCTTCCGGTATTGAGATGGGCCGTTTAGGGGGTGAGAGTGGGGGTAAAGCTGGCACTGAATCTACCTGCCCGGATATTGGCAATATACCTGGGATCAGTATATTTAATGCCATTCTGTTGTAGCTCAGAGGAGATCTGAGCATTGCCATTTAGATTCTTGACATAGTTATAGAATGCCTTGTGGTTGTGTTTGAAATCTTTGGCAATTTTATTTTCATAACTAGCTTTGGAGAATTTTACAGGGAGCTCAGCTTCTTACTGAGTCTGGTAAGGGAATTTTTTGCATTATGGGATTTTCCTCTTTTCTGTAACAGTTTCTTCCTTCTGTTATAAAGTTTATTTATGGCAGGGGCCACCAGATTGGCTTCCTTTTCTTGGAGGAGACCATGTTGGTTCTATTTGGGATGGCAGGATTCATGCATGAATGGATGTGCTCGTACAGTGCCTTAGTGTAGGACTCAGCAGTCGAACTTTCAGTTCCCGTCTGCATGGGTGTCATGAAGTTTGTCACTTCTGACTTGAGTAGCATGAAGCTGGCTTTGGAGAAGTTTTTTATGGAGGTTTCTTTACTGGAGAGTGGGGGTGGGATGTAGATGTTAAGTGTGATTAGCTTATGGTCTGACCTGAATAACGAGGGGGTAACCATGGGTGTGGATCATCGATTTCCCATGTTGGTAATTACCAGGTCTGGGATATTGGAGCCCCTTGTGGGACTATGGATTAGTTGATCCAGGGCGGTGGGATTTTTAAATTCCAAGAATCGTTGGGCAAAGGTGTTGGTACACAAGTAGTTTCCCAGTTAATGGCACGGTAGTTGAAATCACCCAGTATTAGGTTGTTTGGTTGTATCTTAATATTTTCCAGTATGTTTAGAAAGGTATAGTAAGAATCTTGGGGCATGGTGGTTGATCTGTAGCAAGCTACAATTTGGATTGCAGTCTTCCCTAGTGTTAGTTGCATCTGGAGAATTGCAGACTGTCAAAGTTGGGGACTCCACCTCTACCTGTAGACCCATCACCAGTGGTGTACCACAAAGATCTGTGCTGGGCTCTGTACTGTTTGGAATCTATTTCTTAGAAGTCCAGGCTAAAATAGATGATCCTTCGCTTACCCGGTTCACTGATGATTGCAAATTGGGTGCAATCATTAAGTCCCCCAATGATTTTAACATTTTGCAGTAGAGGCTAACACAGACACATTACTAATGTCAAAGCCATGGTCTAAAACTTAATGCAAAAAAGTGGATTATTATCCCATTTGGCAAAGTGGAATTTCCTGATAATTATAATATTGACAGCACCCCCCACTTAGTTCAAATCCAGTGGCATGAGATCTAGGAACACAGGTCGATAAAAATCTGAACTTCAACCACCAAGTTTCTTAATAGACGATATGAGACAGAGAAAAGATGGAGTTTTTTGAGTCTGTCCATGTAGGGCATGTGTTTAAGGCCTAGGATCCTCTTCATGAGGTACTTTTGTGGCCTTGCCAGCTGTTGCAGGTGTTTACTGAGGTACATGCCAAATGGGGCATTATACTCAATGACTGGTCTAATGAGGGAAGAGTAGAGAGAGATGTATATATATGTATAGTTGCATTTTATATATATATATATATATATATAGTTACATATATATATGTGTATATATACATATATATGTATATATATATATATATATATATATATATATATATATATATATAAATCTATAAATATATATATATATATATATATATATATATATTTAGAGAGAGAGAGAGATATATATATATATATATATATATATATATATATATATAGAATATATAGAGATGGCTACATATACATATACACACACACACACACATATATAGGTACAAGCACACACATACACGTATCTCTGATGCAGTGACATAATGGCAAAGATATTCACCTTACAAGCCCAAGATTTGATCCTGACCTCTGCTAGCTTCTTGTGTAGAGTTCCTCCCACCTCCCAAAAATACAACACATAACAACAACTGTGTCTCACCCACTAAGCTCATAAGGCGGGACATTTGAAAACAAAATGTTCTTGTCTTTGGAGACTCAATAGTGAGACACATGGATGTCCCACTCACAAGGCTGGAAAAGGATAAAGTTAGGGTCAGCTGCCTGTCTGGTGCCAGGATTCATCAGATCATGCATGCACTCCTGTCTCTCAGCAACAAGTACCATTATAACTCTGTCATAGTTCATGTCGGTGTGAACTACCTGAGAAGTACCTTACTGGACTATATGAAGTGAGACAGGATTGACCTCTCTGAGTATGTGTCCCAGGCAGGTATGTCCATAGCCTTGAGCAGCGTACCACCTTCACCTAGAATGATGCCACAGTATAAACAAAAAAAGATTGATTTCAATAATTGGCTTAGTTTATGGTGTTATTCAAAGTGGATCCAGTTCCTTTCAGCCTGGAAAGCCATGATCGACAAATCTCACTGTTTGCCAGAGACAGTTTGCACCTGACACCTCTAGGCTTTCAGCTACTGACAAAGGCTCTTGCCGGCCACATATTGCCTTTTTAGGCAAGGTCTCAAAAGCAACATCAGCACCATGAAATTAGCTATCCAGAACAAAATAAGCATCATGCTGCTAAATGCTAGGAGCTTAAGCCAAAAACTGCTTGCCCTGGAAGCACTTCTATCACTAGAAGATGTAGCTGTATGTGCAATCACAGAAACCTCATTCAAGGCCTCAGAGAGTACCCCGGTCTTGTAAGGCTACAATGCCTTCCACACCTTTAGATCACAAAATGAATGTGTGAAAAGCAAAAGAGGCGGTGTTTCTATCTATATAGAGATAAATTCACCTCATGTCTAGTTAGAATGGACAACTCCATGGAGTTACTGAAAGTCCTGGTTACTGTGGGTAAAACCTTCATTCAAGTCAGAGCCAGTTATAGATCCCCCTCCATGCGTCACGATCCCATGAACCCTACTTGACCAAACTGGAGACAATACAAATTTTACCAAGCACTCTGGTTATGGGGGTTTCAATTATCCTACCATCAATTGGGAAACCTATGTTAGCCCCAACTCGCTAGCACAAAAGTTCTTTGATTTTTTTTTTTTTTAATTCAAATGCCTTGGAACAAACTGACCATACCCTGACAAGCAGAACAAACATTCTGGATCTGGTCCTCACGGACATGTCAAGCAGATGCACTGCCACAACTGTTGGATGCTCATTAGTTAAATTTGACCAAAAAGCACTAACACCAGAACTCACAAAGGGTGAAATTAGACTAAAAAAGTTCACCAAGGCAAGCTATTTCCTCCTAGGTGAAGGTATAAATGCATTCCAAGTCCCACCCCAAGTTGGAAGTGGTAAATGTCGAAGCTTACACTAAAGCCCTATACAATCACTTGCATAAGAGTATAAACTCAGATCTACCAGAAAGAATCAAAGCCACAGCTCCAATTAAAAAGAAGCTGCCATGGTGGACATCCAGCATCAATAAACTTTACAATAAATGCCAAAAGTTGCTGTCAAAGAAAAGAAAGGCAAGGCCTGAACAATGGAAAACCACCCTCCTCAGCCTCAACAGGCAAATAAGACAACTTGTCAAATTCTCTAAAGGCTCCTTTGGGAGAAATTTAGCAATCACAGCCAAGGATAACCATAAAGCCTTTTACAGCTATGTATGTAGCCTAAAAGGTAGGACACAAGCATATGCAGAACCAGTGACCAACGGTATCACACACACTGACCCCACAGAGATAGCAAATCTGCTAATGGATAGGTGTGGTGAAAATTTCACTTCCTTATCCCCTCCCAACTTAACACAAATCTTCCCCCAACCCCACCCCCACCCTACATGTCTGAGAGCAGGTCCTCAAAACCTTGTCCAAGACAAAAAACATACCTCTGTAGTACCAGACAACATCCCAGGCTGTCTTCTAAACAGGCCAAAACATGAACTAGCATCACTATTAATTAGCTCTTTTAATCATAACCTAACCACAGGCTTTGTTCCTGTGGAATGGAAAACGGCAACAGTTATTTCCCTCCACAAAGGTGGCCTATCACAGACACAGGTAATTACACATCCATAAGCCTGACCAGCCTCATCTGTAAGGCCAGAGAATGTATCATTATGGACATCATAAATAAAGACATAAGTGGTCTCCAAACAATGGATCCTATCCAATTCAGCTTCGTCAAGGCCAGATCCTGCCTGTTAAATCTGGTGGGCTTCTTTGAAAATGTGACCAAAGACACTGATGACAGCAAATCTGGGCACACAATATACCTCGACTTGGCAAAGACTTCAACACAATCCCTCATTCAGGAATTACTGATAGACTTAGCAAACTGAATGCAAACCCCTTTGTTTTAAGGTGAGTTGCGAAATGGCTCACAAACAGGACACATGCTGTCAAAGTGGGTGACTCCACATTAAACAGCAGACCTGTTACCAGTGGGGTACCACAAGGGTCAGTGCTGGGCCCCCCTGCTGTTAGGTATATACCTCCCAGAAGTTTAGGTCAAAACTAAGGGATTGTAGCTGACGAAGTCTGCAGATGACTGCAAACTAGGTGCAATCAATGAATCCCCAAATGATGTCAGTATACTCTAGGAGGGTATCTCGCAGACCAGTAACTGGTGTATTAGTCAGGATCTCAAACTGAATGCATAGAAATGCATCATCATTGCCTTCAGCACAAACAATGCCCCTTCACACTATCAAATCAACAATAATTCCCTAAGTACCCACTAAGTGGTAAGGGACCTGGGATCACAAGTTGACTGCAACCTTAACTTTGACCACCATGTGTCTACTGTAGTATGGAAGGCTTTCTATGCAGCACACTTGATTAGTAAAGGCATCGCATTGAGAGCAAAAGAGGTTATACCTCTATATTCAGCATTAATCTGGCCCATAACTGAATATAATACCCCAATTGACATGTAGTGTACAAGCACCTGCACCAACTGGAGAGACCTCAAAGGTTTCTAACAAAGAAGATCAAGGAGCTCCAGCATGTGCCTTACACAGACTGACTAAAGTCCCTGTCACTATACTCTGTGTCATATAGACTTCTTAGGGGAGACTTATGCTTGGCCTAGAGTGCAATCCAAGACCAAAACATAATGAAATTGCTGCATATCAATAAATCAAATAGGACTAGGGCTACCCATTCCAGGGACCTAAATATGGCCTGCAACTTAAATAGGACATGCTGGAGTGACAGATTTATCTCCCAGCAACTGCCACATCTTTGGACCAGGCTGCCAATTCATGTGAAACAGAGCGTCTCTGTGACACTGTTCAAGATGAGCCTGGACGAGTGAATGTGGCACAGTAATTTCTTACTGGGGATAGTGCCCACAACCTCCTGGA
Source organism: Protopterus annectens (assembly GCF_019279795.1). Taxonomy (NCBI): domain Eukaryota; kingdom Metazoa; phylum Chordata; order Ceratodontiformes; family Protopteridae; genus Protopterus; species Protopterus annectens. The sequence goes on from NC_056729.1 coordinate 984,469,280, forward strand.
CATGGGCAGTCATCAACAAATGCAAGCTTGGGTATTGACTAGCATTTTGATGGTATTACATTGGGATGAAACTGCTATGCTTAAAATGACCTCCTGGTCATTAGCATAGTAATCTCCTGTGATCTTATGATCCATCACAAGGATGGACATGCCTCACCAAAAATCTGGTCATATAATTAGTATACACTTTGAACACCAAATAACATATTCTTGCTTCAGAAACACATGTTTAAAAATATAACCCCATTATCAAAGAGACTGTGTAAAATCGGTAAACTTAATGGACTGCACTGCAAAATGCTACCATACAAGGTTGTTCATTTTTGCTTGTGAAAAAATGAGATGTAACATGTTTGTTCTTTCTTTAAATTATTGACGCCACTAGTACATTTGTCATGTAGGGTGGTTTTCTATATACCAGACAGCTTCAAAAATGTGTGATGAGGGAGGATTCAGAAAATTGATGTGAAGAGGTAAATCAAGCCTGAAATTAGGAACTTTCTTCCAAAATAGGGGCAGTTTGGGAGATCTGAGGGTGGAAGCTACTGGTTTCAAAATCATCCCTCCCAGTTAAACCTGAGAGGTCTGGCAACAAAATGCAGTCAAAAACTAAATGAACAGATTCATGATCAGCAGCACAGAACTTAGGTGATGTCTACTAGGGGCAAAATGCATGTGAACCATCCACTCTAGGAATTAACTCTGGTGTGCAGTATTCTGTAGCTTGGAGGACATGGACAACATACTGCATGCAGCATCAGAAGTAATCACTTAGTAATATGATAACTTGCTTTATAGGTTCATAGGTAGGTACTAAGCTATTGGCCCAAGGGCCTATATAAGCCTGGCCAACAAGGTTCCCTGGCTTACGCCACCCAAGAAAGTTATTTTCCTGTTTCATTGTCGAGCAGAGACACAGAAGTGATCCCCAGGGTGTATTTCCTATTTCCCATCCACTCATCAAGATTTTTCTTGAAGAGTGCTAATGAAGAACTTTGCTTGACATAGATGGGTAGCCTATTCCAGAGTATGGGAAGTCTCTGGGGCAGGAATCTATCCCTCCAGCATGTCCTGTTTATTGTGGTAACAAGGTTTAGTTCCCTAGAGCATGTAGCTCGGAGGGATTGGGATTTCTTTAGGTGTAGCATGTCCAACAGCTCTGGGTTTGACATAGCTTTATATGTTAGGCAGAGATCACCTCAGAGTAGGTGATATGCTACAGAGTAAAGCTGGAGTTTTTTTTAAGATGATCAGTGTAGGGCATTTGTTTGAGGCCAGTAATACTCTTTGTGAGGTACTTCTGTGGCCTTTCCAGCTGATGCAGATGTCTTGTGAGGTACATTCCAAAAGGGGCGTTGTACTCTATAATGGGTCTAATGAGTGTCGAGAAGAGAGGAACAATGACCTCTTTTTTCTTGGATGAGAACCCTTTTATGATGAGGTGTGCCACGTTGAAGGACTTCCTGACTACTGTGGCAATGTGACTATCAAAGGAGAGACTACTGTCCACCTGGGTCCCAAGGTGTCTTATCACACATTCGGTGTTAAGATTACTGCCTATTTGGTAGTTCATGGGTACAGGGTCCACTCAACTCTTTTAAACCAGAGTGGTATAGGCATTTGTCTGTGCTATGTGGGTTGAGTATATGGCCTACTCTATTGTATTTCAGTGACCCATGCAGACAATGGGAAGGGTCTATGCACCCCTATTGGCACAGTGCATGAACATCGTAAAACTCATCAATCCTTGATTAGTGAGCTACTGGCTGGCTGGCTGGTGTCCAGATGCCCAGAGTGGATTACCCGAAAAGCTCTGCTGAAACAAAGCTGGATGTAATACCAATCAGCCTTCCAAAAATTAACTAAGAATTGCTACAGTGAATACAGGTCCAATGATGGGACACTACTTGACAGTGGATGCCATGATGGCAAGAAGGAAACTAGATATAATTTGCAAAGGTAATGAAGGCAGCACATAGAAGTCTCTTGGTCTGGGATCTAGTGTTTACTACTAGAAATGGTATGGGAATTGTGGTGAGAGAGTCTTCTGAAGACAGTGAGAGATGTTATAGTAAGTGACAGATTCATGGTAATCAGATTGTTGTGCAAAGAAATGTTCTCATCCTTTGCCCCACTGTAGGGCTGGGTTTAGTAGGGAAATGAGGGCATTCAGGCTATTGCAGGACCCCATTAATAAAGCAGGTCAAAATGAGTTAGTCACGAATACTGGCCAATCTAAATGCTCATATTTGGACAGACAGGGCAGGATATCAGAATTGCCTGGGACCACTTAGTTTGGGCAACAGGAATAACGAAGGAGAAACCATTCTAGTTTTCTGTTTGATAAATGTCCTAATGGTGGCGGGCATGCTGTCACATGGTTCTCAAGAGAGGCAATCACAAGGTCACACAATAAAACTGGTCACCGTGCAACCCAGGTAGGCTTCCTTCTAGTAAGGAAAGGGCATTGATGTCAAATGAGAGATTGCAAAATCATCCCTAGTAAAATGGTTGGCCAGTAGCATAAACTACAGGTAGCCACTTTTAGCCACGATCAGCTGCAAACAGTGGTCACAAAAAGCTCAAAGGTCAGTATAAGTTACTCACATTTCTATCACTTTAGGCAGAAAAGGAAATAGGTGGAGATAAAGAAGAATAGCAGCACCTCAAAACATGCAAAAGATGGCAGACCTGATAAGTGGTCACACTGGCTGTAGAGTGATGGACAGGAAGTTATTAAAAGAAAGAAGCTGTACAAGAAGTGGGAGACAGAAAAGATAATCAAGGTCAATCGAGGCCAAGAAGGAAAACCGGATCACTAACACAAATATTTAGAGCAGGCAGTCACAGTGGCAAAGAACAAGACATCAGTAAAACTCTACCATCTTCTTGAAAGCAACTCAGCTAATGGCACAACTGCTCTCTATCAGGTTTTGAGCATGTTGCAGAAAGATAAAAACTCAATATGGGATTTATATTTAGTCCCAGGATTGAGTGAGAGAGGAATATGTTGTGCTGCAAGTCATACAGGAAAGCTATACTTATCTGCTACACAAAACTTTCCCTAATAAATATGCAACGTACTTGACAAACAGAATCAAAAGCCAATAGCTTTTTCTATAAGCTTGGAGTCCATTCCATAATAAAATAATTAAACAATGTTGACAGATACTCCCAGCAATATAATCAGAAATAAATCTGTATCCTTTGCTTTATAATTTGTTTGCTTTTTGCATTTCTTAAATGCTGATACAAACCAAATAAACCAACAGAAATGTTCATGTGTTTTTCCACAGTCATTTGCCTCAGACCTTATTGTATTCAAGATGAGAATGTAGCATGCTATCATTTAGGTTTCTAAAAAAGGAACCACTTTTAGCATATAAACCAGCACATAATGCAAGGACATGTTGTCATATTATTAAAAAGCAAATATTTAATGCAGCCAGTCACCAATAAAACTGCTAATGTACAGCCCTTCATTTCATGCATGGTAAAGCCTGTCACTTCTGTGATAAGCTGAGACTTTGAGAAAATACATGCTTGTAAGATGATGAAAAGAAAAACTAATGGTCTAGGTAGACTGACGGTAATAACCTGGAAAATCAGCAAGTGAAAAAGATGCAGGATATACAGATACAAAAAATCCATAATATTATGCTTAAGGTTGCTAAATATAGTGCGTTACACTTTTGGATAGATGCAACTTATATGGGACATTTTATTATTTTCTGGGAATCATCATATTACATTTATTTTACTATAAGAAAATACTCAAAAGTGTGATGATAAAACAGTCCAGAGACAGACTAAGAAGATTGTCAGCAATAACATGAAAAATAAAGTGTAAGATGATACAGGATGCACAGAAAAAAAGAAACTGAGTACATTTCATATTTATGGCTAACATATTGCATTTATTACAAAATAACACTGTTTGGAACCCATTATTTTTCTACTGGGGCAAAATGTTATTGCATACTTGTTTTGTGATTTGTTCTTCATTTGAGATAGTTTGTTTTGTACTGAATTTTAGTGAATACAAATGGACTTAGCTGTAAATTAAGAACACGGAAATAGGGAAACATGTAGGCTTCACAAAAACTATACACATATTTATATATATATATAGGTCTATATATATATATATATATATATATATATATATATATATATATATATATATATATATATACACTTAAGGTGAAATTTATCACAAATGCCATTTTAATTTAGAGATTCATTTAAATGTCAGTTTTCCAGATATTGTATTTTGATGTGTGGATATGCAAGCAATTCCTTGACTTATTCCTGCACATAGGGGTTTTGATGCCTTGATGTAAGCCAGCATTTTTGACAACTGCATCTTCAGGTCAAAGCTCAGCTGTACTGAGTGATTTTCAACACAGCCAATCCTGTCTTTTGAGTGATTGCTAACTGATGAGGGTCAAAGTGCAAGCCTGTGGCTGAAATCAAACTAAAGAATCTCGTAACAGGTGCTGATTTCAGCAAGCAGTGTTAAATCGAATACCATATCTGTTTTTTCTTTCTGCAATCCAAGGCACATGCACAAAAAAAAAAAAATTGTGACAGCATGTATGCTTTAGTCTGCCTCTCTCTAGTTGGGGTGAAAAGAAAACCATTTGGTTGCCTCCAATCTCAAACTGTATAAGCAATTTCACTCAGTAACTCTATACCTACTTAGCAGTTACCAGGGTGAGGGGATTACCCACTTTTCCAAACAATAAGCTCCTATATGGATACTCAAAGCTTAACTGAATTATTAGTATCCAACTCCTCTATGCACTTGTCAGGAATATCATTCCAATACTAATTAGGAAAGACATACCCTTTTGCCCATGTACTGCCTCCTCTAGCCAAAACCACCTTCATGGACATAGTGCAGTTCAATTTTCCAGTGTCCGAAATACCACTTCTGGCACTGGAAATTCTCATATGCCAGCTGCAAATTTCCTTTAAAAACGTCATTATTTTATTTAAAAAGTACATCCCCACCAAATTAATTGCTGTAGTCCCTACATCATAATTCTTTACGGCCTCATTCAAAGGCTATCAAACCCTTAAGTGTCTGCATTCAAACAGGTGAGCCTGCATGACTTTCATCTACTTTGTCAGTCAGAGGCATTTCTCCTTAAAATCTAGATGCCAAGTAATATAAGCATGTTATGTTTGTCTGCATTTTCTCTGTGAATTTAGGTCAGGTAATATCAATCTGGGCCCATGTTTACAACATGCAATTTATGGGACCATGCCACTTAAGTTATTCCACTGTCTATACATTTATGTGTGAAGTAGAGTATACCTTATGTAAGCTAGGCCAATTTGTGGTACATGTGGAAAGGGATCCAATAAAGTGTGTGGGAAATCCAGATCTTGAGTGAAGGAGACCCATGCCCTGATATTCTCCATGTAGATGGCAACATTTTCTCCACTCTCTACTCTAAATTATTATAATCTTCTCCTGTGCTAAACAACTACTGTAAGTTATAAAAACTCCTGTGCTATGATTTGGGTTGGCTTGAAGACATTTCACTGAAATAGGCTCTACTTTACCAAAAGAATCCCCAAATATGACTTCATGCAGTTCTGAAAAAAGTCACATTTTGAGGTAGAAAAATATAGGGCATTTATATTTTTTAGTTTTAATAGCTAATGTTTAATCTATAAATCAGCTGCTCATAAATCGATCATTTTTCCTTCATTTGATCCTAGTTTTTCAGCATATTTGCATAACTCAGCTTCAACTACATCAGTGACATTATTTTTTTTTTCTGAAAGTGAAAACATAGAATCAATGCAATAAAAGCAGTAGGTAAGAATAGCCTAGTAACAGCGCTTTTTACTTAGATTGGATCTTATAAAAACACTGTAAAGGGTTGGTATGTAGTTATGAATGCTTGCAAAATTATGAAACTATGGCTGGGATTTATAGACAAGTGAACCTCAGAGAAAATCACACTGTTCAGATAAGGCGAGTTCCTTTGCTCCACAATAATGTAATTCATAGTCATGCATATTCTGCATGGCAATAATTTGGAATGAGTAGTAATTTGCATGAATATGAATTGCTCATGAGCAGGTTAAACAACCTCTGCAAGCCTGTACACAGCTTGATTAACACACACACACACACACACACACACACACACACACACACACACACACACACACACACACACACACACACACATCTGCACAGACGCATATACACACACGCACACACACACACACACACACACACACACACACACACACACACACACACACACACACACACACATCTGCACAGACACATATACACACACGCACACACACACACACACACACACACACACACACACACACACACACACACACACACACAAATACAATGCACAAATCTGCTTACTCAGAGCAGTAATCTGCCCTGGGTGAAGTGAAGAATAGCAGAACTGCTTTGCTGTACTGCACTTTGCCCCTCTAAGTTATGCCTACTGACAACAATAGGTGTTTGAGGCTTATAGTTACACTGCACCTTCACTGCTTTGCTCAGATCTTACTTCATATGGCCATCTATGAGGGACAGCACCATACGAGGTGTGAATCAGTGAAATCAGCTGTGAAACACTGAAGCCCACTTTACATAGACCAGGTTCTATATTATCAAAAAGGCAGGTCAGCGAATGGCACTTACATCGAAAATGCCGTTCCTCGAACTGTTCATAGTGAGACCACGGTACAGTAAAGATCAGAAAATTTGCCCTTTCCTCACTATAGTGTGATCTCAGAGTTGGTATATATAATTAGCAGGGTTGTGTGAATTCATTGAATGTCACTTTCGAAGTAAGTTCTGTTTGCGGACCTGTCTTTTTGATAATATAATATAGACCCCATAGACCATACTCACAGACTGCTGCAGTTACATGCAGCTCCTTCAAACCGACCAACCAATCAGCTCTTTATTACTAAACAGAAATATACAGTCTGAATCACATTCCTCTTATATACTATACAAGTCCACCTGCACAGTTTCATTTGATAAGCAAGACTATAAATAACAGTAAATTACTTATTTCCATATATTCCCTTGCAAATTTGCCACTTTTCAATGTTTTAGAATGAAATGTCAGCTTGATACGTATATGTCTCTACCAAGTGGTCAAGTATATCAAATGTTATTTATCAATCTCTATATAGAATCCCAAGGCATCGGCAACAGAAATAATTTACTAGTAAAACAGAAAACATATAACTCCATGATCGATGCCAGTGTCAGAGTACAACTGTATTATAAAATGACCTTATCAAGAAAAGTGTAATTTTTTTGCATTTGGTTTGTGAGGTGCAATCTCAATATTTATTTCAACCCTGCTAAAGCAGCAATGAAAACATTTTTGGATTTAAGGCTGTCTTCTACTTGTCAAACATTGTTTAGTGCTTTTAGTAACTTTCAAAATGCATATTTGATATTAGAAATATGGGTATTTCTTCATATCATATTATGTATTTGACTTGTGTCTTTTCTCATGCTAAGACCCAAGTTCTGTAACTCACTCAGAAAGGAAATACTTTTCATACTTGGTTTGCAATATCAGTCCCTCCAAAGTTAAATTGTTTCCTGTGTGTATCCTTGCATCCCTACAAAAAAAAATAAATAAATATATAAATAAATAAAATAATGGTGTAAACTTCAGCAGCTGGTAACTATTAAGGTCTACTTCTTCTCATCAAAAGGAGATTTTACTGAATAATAGACAGTCAAACCCACTTTAGCGAAAGTGCACATAAATGAAAACGCACTTGAAAATATTGTCTGTAGATAGATTTAAAAGTACTTTCCCTAGCACCTTAATACAATTGGTATTTCAGAGTGCCTCTAAGTCTTCTGAACATCTAGCTACTTTAGTAGAATATCTGTTACTAATTGAATTTACAAGTCCAAAATCAGACTTGCATGTACAAAGGACTAACACTAGACCTTCACCTAAGCCACTCCAGTGGCACAGGGGGATAAAACTCTGACAATGGAACAGGCAACCAGGGTTCATTTAGTGGCTGTTGTGACTGATGGAGCAGCAGGGAGGGATTGGCATGCCCATCCTGGTGTGAGACCACTCATTGATAATGCTCCTTAAGGGGAGGTGCAGACAAAGAGGAGGGATGCCCTCAGAAATAGTTGGTAAGCATGGGTAGAACATTCAAAGAAAAAACCCAGATGGTAGCACAGCGAACTAAGCCACAAGGAACCCTCTCCTTAGGATACATGACTATCCCCAGCAATACCGGAGTAGTCTGGTGGGTAGGGGGTAACTGGTAGACTCAGTGAGGACATGGGGCAATGGGACCAGTCTGGTAGGAGAAAGTTCTAGGGAGACGATAAAAAAATGATACACCTTCAGCTAGCTAAGTTTCTTTGCCTATGGATAATAAAAAAAAGTTACTATCTGATTTGGCTTGTTTTACATATTCTAGAAAGGGTACATAGCATGATACTCTATGGTTACTAACAGCAATACTATGCCAGTAAAGCCTGTTATTGCTAGCCAGCACGCTGTGCCTGAAAGGATGATTATGGAATGTAATATTACTGAACTGTTAACTAACAGAACTATGGAGTGCGTTTTCCAACTGTACTTCTACTAAACTTTTTTAAATGTACTAAAGTGGTTTAAGAAAATGAGGTACAAGTGATCTTGGACACAGGTAGTATGATTATCTTAGTTAGATCACAATACTTATTTATTTCTGGGGTCAGTTTAGTATGTTTATGGCTGTACATCCAAAAAGTAGAAAAGTTTTACAGTTATCAGTCCGGTGTTCTTTTAGTTGGTTTTCAAAAAGATTTAACTGAATAGAATGGAATTTTTATGGACCATTTTAGATAAGATTGGATGCCCTCTCCAATTTATTTTGAAATGTAAGTTGTTATGTACTCAAGCCTCCGTGTTTCTACAAATTATATTTTGTTTGCACCAATGAAGTTGTGAAGCGGCATGAGATAGGGATGACCCCTTTCCCCCCTGTTATTTGTCTTAGCAATGGCAAATTGTGATGAGTTTCTGAAGTCCAGGCATGTGCAAAATATTATCACAGCATCAGCTGGAAATCCAGTCTTGACATTGTGGTTTGTCTATGATTGTTAGGGTTTTCATCTTTGCATACTAATGCTTTGGGGATTTTCAAGTCCCTTCATGACTTAAGCAGTGTTTCTGGGATAAAGTTAAATATTTTAAAAACCAAGTTCTTTCCTTTGGCACACCAAGTATATGAGATATTAAGGGAATGGGAGGATTCTTCTATGAGGTAGTGAAAAGATCTGAGTATCTGGGGATTCTGATAGACTTGGATATGTCTAAGGTCATCCAGATGAATGCCAAAACCCTCTCATGGTACTTGTGGGCTAAGAGTAAAGACTGGATGGACTTAAAACTACCTTTTCTGAGTCAAAACTACATAGTTAAGACTTCCCCTGGGATTCTTTAACAATCGTGTAGGCTTTGCACGAAGCCTACATGGTTGTAGCATGTTAGCATGATGAGCAGCAGCTCTCTCTCTGAATATGCACATTGTTCGTCACACTTACATGATCCCAATGATTCCAAACACTATTTTATGGCCAGCAACAGTGTTGCTGGGCAAGAAAGGGTGCTGGATGCATTAGCACATATTGTAAGCAAAAACACTCGCCTATAGGCAAACATTATGCGAGCACGAGCAGACAGCTTATATGAAGTAAAGGCAAATGACTTTGCTCATACATGCAACTGGGCTAGTTTACACATAATGCAATGAGAACAGTGCAAGGATAATTAAGTAGGAAGGGTAAATAGAAAAAAATGTACTCTGTTAATACATGCAAATGTGATGATGCCAGAAAGAAACATTTTTCAATAGGAAGATGTCCGCATTGATGGTAATAATAAGCAGCCCTGTTTGCAACTATTGCCCATGTACGTAACTTAAAAATGGACATGTTACCAATGGATGTGAGATGGACACAGTGCATCATTGTAAGAAATGAGGTTAACTCATTAACACCTATGTGATATGAAATGCCACATTTCTAGCAACCTACACACATCTTGCATTCCATAGCACTTTCTAAAAAATAAACTAAATGCCTAAGATAAACAAACATAAATATTTTGTGAACAATTAAATCTATTAAAACTGTGCAAATAACAATGTTATCAATAAGAAATATTTTCTACAGTGTTAATAGTCACTGAATTCATAGCCTTTTCCATAAATACTGCAGCATATTTATAATTTGCAGATATTGCAAATTATGTATTTCTACACAACCTAGACATCTAATATTGTAACATTTTTGTTAATCAGACATAAGCTTTCACTTGACAACAAGAAATTCCTCTTAAAGAGCAGGCTTATTGAGATAATTATAGTAATATGAAAATGTATGTTTAGTTGTATAATTGTCAAAACAAATAATACTGGATATCTCTCAAGATGTGCAACTTACAGTGCAAATATTAATGACAGTTTTCTTCAACATCCAAGGTTTCATCGAATGTCATGCAACAGTTTGTAAGCCATTTGTTCTTTGAAATATTAAGTACATATAGAAATGTTGCTTATTTTCATAATTACCAACACACAACTAGCAATATTTCCAGCAGAGTATGATATAAACAAGCATTTTCAGTGATTGTCCTGTCTCCCGCATTGGTGTTTCACACCGTATGCCTCAATGAAATCTATCTCTCTCAGTTATGAAAATATGAACATAAATATAAAACATATGAATAATAAGTGGCAAAGATTAATTTCTCAATTGCAGAACAACATAGACTAACAATTTTAGTGTCATTTTGTTAATCGCTCCTTGCCTTTTCTAGTGATGCCTATTATTAACTGGTAAGTCACTTAGTTAAAAGAAGCCAGACCCAAAACAGTTCTGGATGCTAAACAGAGATATGGGAGTTTACTGGAAGCATTCAAAAAAGTGTTTTAGGCTTGAATGAGTTAAACGTGATGTTAATGTCATGCTGAGTTGAGATATTAGTTGGCCAGGACAGTGGATACATACGTTAGGGGCCATTTACATGCATTGCTGGTATTGACTCTGATACACATATACAGGAATGTATATGTGATAATTGACTGTATTGCTGTATCTTCCACTCCATCCTGTATAAGCAAAGCATATAGTTGTGCCATGGACAGCCGGAAGGGACATACTGTAACACTTGTCATTAGACAACCATGGGAGGGATATTTTACAATGATACATGTCTTAGACATAGATGTGTATATGTGCATCATAAATAGTAATCGACACAAGTTACAAATAACTCAGATTTGATGATATTGAAGTACTTCAAGGCCTCTGCTTGTAAATGGAATGCATGTAATATAGAGTTATACTGGGGATGCTCACAAGACATTACAGCAAACAATGCCATAACAGCATGTTAACAACATAAACACATATATTATTTGCATTAATAATCAATAAATAAAAACTGAGAATAACTTCATGCAGTGCTGTTTGTGTAATGTAAAGACATTCATAGAATATTACTCTTGGTTGGAATTAAACAACAAGCTATGTCTCACTGACTATAAATGTGTATGCATCACACGCACTACAGTGGAAGTCTTAACAAAGTTGTGACACTCAGCCTAAGTCAAGTCATTACATCATATGATTGTGTTGTAATTTGTTGTAATTTGTATGAGATAAAAGGACTGGGGGAGCCTTCTTCCTCTGTAATTGTACACTTCTTAATACTTGCAGATGTCATTCATGCATAATGCCATTAGGACAGCCAAAGCTTACAGTCAGCCAGTGTGGGTTTTAAACATCTGACTATGTAATGAAAGAAGCTACATGATATTAGAAATAATGAATGTGCCACAGTTCCACTGGTGCTACAAATATTATGTATTTTGTTTTTTTAAGCCACATAATCATTTTCTTGTAGCAAGGGAGATATGTGCTCATCATTTGTTTAAAACAGTGTTTGTGTATGCGTGTTTCTCACACAATATTGCCTGCTGCTAGGTATACTCAAATACATGAGATGTGCTGCTAGGTATACAGTCGTCACTATGAGAATGGCAATCAGGCACAAAATGTGGACAATCATGGACTTGAACACAAGCCTTACAAAGGCACAAGCATACAAAACATAGCATCATATCCTCAGGCCACAAGAAAAGCCTTAGTAGTTCTCATGGGAAAGACAAAGGTCATCCCATGACATCACCATTGTCAAAGAATGCATTTCAATGTGAGAAAGGAGCAGTAATCATTGTAATAGGAATCCCCATCCATACATGTACATACCTTTGACTTGCTGACAACAATGCTTCCTACCTGCACATTCAGAAATGTACTGACACAAGTGACTCTAAGGAGTAATGGCTGGATTTGAACACACTATCTAAGATCAGAAGGTAGAGAACACCACCTGAATCACACTTGCCAGATGCAATGTTCTTTTTACAATTGTGACAGTGCACATTTGAATGGATGACATCACCATTCTTTTATATGTTGATGCTCTTCAAAACATGTATGCAGGTGGTCGAAGTGCAAAGTAACACTACACACCTACATGAATTACAAGTTTATATATATATATATGTATATATATATATATATATATATATATATATATATATATATATATATATTTATATACCAAAGATGCAAGAAATGGTAAAGAACATAAACTGTAGGCAAAATAACAAAAATGTAATGTGGAATAGTCCAAAAAGCAAGCCAAAACACTTTATTCTCCGTAGCACAAGAAAAAATTGTTGGTTAAGTGCTTTCATCACAAAGTGGCATCATCAGTACCAAGAACAGTAAAAAGGAAATCCTTTTATGTATAAAAAAGGTGCAAAACAAGTGTTAAACCCCTCCTCAAATTAAAGAAAAAACATCCACAAAACTGATGATTCTAAAATTAAGAAAATGCAGTTAAGAAAAAGAAATGCACTGCTGCTCCATCATTCACTTTTAAAAACAAAAGGAACATAAAGTCATTACTGGAAATGCAGGTGGCTTGGGGGGGGGGGTCAGCCCACCCACTACAAGGAAATGTGGACGCTGCAATCAATGCCCCTTTATTTGTTTATCCCCAGGTGATATGTGGCTGTCAAGGCTAACTACAGTTTGCCATGGGGGCAAGTTTAACTGTGATTCTGAAAGGGTTGTTTATCTTGCTCTGTGTAACCTTTGCATGGCTTTTTATATTGGCAAGACTGTCAATTCCTTTAATAAAATAATTTACCAACATGACTACAGTATCAGGAAAATAACAACAAAAGTGCCCTGGCTAGACATGCTGGGCTGTGTGCTGGTTTTAGACAGTTTAAATTTTTGGTTTTAGAGCAAGTCAAGATTGATGTTTTTCCTGGTGACTGGCAGAATGTATTACTGCAGAGGGAAATATTTTGGCAGTTACACTTTGATGCCTGCAGTTTTCCGGGTTTCAGTGACATTATGTCCATTTCCAGTTAGCTTAAACGAAGAGCTAATATTTGTTAAAATTATATTATATTTTATCATTGTGATATTTTACATTCTGCATTCTTTCTAGTACATTTCTTTTTCTTAACTGCATTTTCTTAATTGTAGAATGTTGCATCAGCAGTTTTGTGGATGTTTTATTTTCAATTTGAGGAGGGATTTAGCACTTTGAACAAGCAGTACCACAAGGTAACTAATAAAAACCCTCTGATGCGGTACTTTTCTGATAGCATGATGCTAGCATTGTATTTCCAAAAAATGTTTATTACTTGGGGGGTAATAAAAATCTATAGGGTAATCCTTTGCTAGGGAAAATATTTTGCCTAACTGAAATTGTGTATAATCTGTGTTGTCATGGAAACAAATTACACAACAGTACGAGTACTCATATTATTTACCCAGTGTTGTATTTGAATGCCATACTTACCTATTTGCGCAATCTACATAGCACAGAATTAGCCGCAAGCACAATAGGAGAAGTGTGAGTTGTAAGGGCACTGTGTGCAATTTTGACATGCTGACCTCTTCAGTGGGATGGTCAAAGATGTTTGTGGTAAAAGTGAGATAAGGTGACGGAGGCATCATCTCCCATTTTTAAATCTTCCACTGATACAGTATGACAGATACATAAGTCCCACTAAGAGATACAAACCTGCTGCTATCTATTTGTACAATCTAGAAAACACAGTATTAGCTGCAGGTACCACATCACAAGTCTGACACTTAAGGAGAGAGAGAGCAAGTGAACCTTTGTCAGGTTGACCCCTAAGTAATTGTTGCTACGTTTCACTGTTTGCAAAGCATCTGTTCTGTTTTCCCACCAAGCAGTGTTTTAAATAACTGATTTGTTTGCTGTTTAAAACATTCTTTAGTGTCTCCTTTTTGTTTTTCTGCTTTTTTTAATGTTTTAGTGTTTCCCCACCTAAACTAGTGTAACTAGCAGCTGTAGCATAGTATACAGGTTTGCTTCCTATGGGTCTGTTTGTAGTGACTGTTTGATTTCTTAAAAATATATTTTTTTAAGTTTTTAGTTTCTGGTATTTAAGCCCTGTGTTTAAGGTAGTTTCTGCTTGTTTGAACCAAGCTGAACTGAGGTAGGCTACCAGCCACAACTCTAAGCTGAGATACCAGATGACTAGAGTCTTCTGACCTTCCCAAAAATCATAAGTTCCCTGTTTTTTTTTTTTTTTTTTTGCTTGATTATACTATTTGCTGTACCTTTTACTGTGTTCTGCTTATTTAATACTGTATTTTAATGCTGTAAACTAATCTGCACTGTTTGTACTGCATTTGTTTTCTTTACTGTGCCTGTTAAATCATATTTTGTTGCTGTTTTCACTGTTGCAAAGCTTTTCTTTTTTGATATTTTCACTGTTTGCAAAGCAAGTGTTGCTACTTTTCACTGTTGGCAAACCATCTGTTCTGTTTGTTTTGTTTTCTCTCCTAGAAGTGTTTTAAATAACTGACTTGTTTGCTGTTTAAATCATTCTTTAGTGTCTTCTTGCTGTTTAAAACACTTTTTAGTACTTTGCTGCTGTTTTGCTGCTGTTTAAAACATTTTAGTGTTTCCCACCTAAATTAGTGCAGCTAATAGCTGCAACATAGTCCAGATACAAGTTTGCTGCATCTGGGTCTGTTTGTATTGGCTGTTGTATTCTGAGCATATTTTCCAGGCCATGTTTGATTAGAAAGGGCCCTTCTGCACCTTTGTGAGAGAAGTGTGCTGATTGGAACCTCTCTGATGAAGGGTGATTGGTCTAGGGCTACAAAAAAGCACTGTCATTGGTTCTTTTGATTCCTTAAAAGTTTTTCTTTTAAATGTTTTTAGCTTCTGGTATTTAAGCCCTGTGCCTGAGATGGTTTCTGCTTGTTTGAACCAAGCTGAACTCAGGTGGGCTACCAGCCACAGCTCTAAGCTGAGATACCAGATGACTAAAGGCTTCTGATCTTTCCAAAAAACATAAGTTCTCTGTTCTGTTTTTTTTTTTTTTTTTTGCTTGATTATACTATTCACTGCACTTTATATTATGTTCTGCTTATTTAATACTGCATTTTAAAACTGTAAACTAAACTGCACTGTTTGGACTGCATTTGTTTGCCATGCTGTGCCTGTTAAATCATATTTTGATGCTGTCTGCACTGTTGCAAAAATTTGTTTTTGCTATTTTCACTGTTTGCAAAGTAATTGTTGCTACTTGTCACTGTTTGCAAAGCATCTGTTCTGTTTGTTCTGTTTTCCCACCAATCAGTATTTTAAATAACTAATTTATTTGCTGATAAAATATTCATTCATGTCTCCTTGCTGTTTTTCTGCTGTTTAAAACATTTTTTTAGATTTTTCAGCTTTTTAAAACATTTTTAGTGTTTGCCTTCTAAATTAGTGGAGCTAGCACCTGTAGCATAGTCCAGATACAGGTTTGCTGCATTTGGGTCTCTTTGCAGTTCTTGCTGTATTCTGAGCACATTTTCCAAGCCATCTTTAATTGGAAGGTGTCATTCTGTGCCCTTGTGAGAGTAGTGTGCTGATTGGAACCAGTCTGGTGAATGGCGATTGGTCTAGGGCTTGGTGTCATACAAACCAGAAAAAGAAAAGAAAGAAAATAAGCAAGAGACCATGCAAAACTGAAAAAGAAAGAGAAAACAGCTAAGTAGGACCAGAAAACCCTAACAGAAACAAGATCCTTAGGCTAAAAGAAGGAATAAAGAAAAAAATGAGCAGCAAGAATAACAAGTTCTACAATGCTGAGAATAAGAAAGAAAACAGTAAAGAGGGCCTGGAAAAAAGTCTGACAAAAGAAGAAAACACAAAAAAAAAAGAAACAAAACACCAAACAGTACTACAGGACATAAAAACCTAACAAAGAGCAAAATCTTACTAATATCCAAACACACACCCCAAAGAAACCAAATGGATAAAAGTAAGAAAGGAAAGCTAAATCATATGCAAATAGTCCTGTATTACTGTAAAAAGGGAACAAAAAAGAAAAGGCTAAACAGAGGGCAAAATGCTTGGGAAGGCCACAACAAACAAGGAGTACAGTAGCTGGTGGAATATACTCCATAGAGCAAAACAAGAGAGAGAAAGCATAGGTAGGCAAATTACTCAGCCCCCCACCCTTTATGACATAACCACATTCACAGCTGCTGCAACAAATCAGGGACTGAAGCAATCTTCCCATCAAATACCTCACTACAATAGGCAGCCCAAAGATAACATAAAGCTGATACCAAAAGGAAAGCTGTCCTAGCAACAGCTGGCATCCAGACACAGCCATACTTCCCATATAAGCATTTTTCAATAGTGAGAGGAAACACATGTGGCACTGAATAATGACACTATACAGCCTCCCAAAAAACAGCCACCTTGGGACACTGAAGAAAAACATGCTCTGCTGTCTCTAAATCCTGACACCCATCATGTGGATACACTTGCAACCCCAAAGGATGAAAAACATAAGAAGATCTAACAGGCAGCTTCTCAAGTGAGCAATGACACAGAAAATCATGCCAGTGAGGGAATAAAGCATAACTCTGTCTATGCTGACTCAAACCTAACAATCTCCCAGGGGGATAATGTTGATACCCATTAATGGCACAGAAATGGGCCAAAAGAGAAGAATACCACACTTTCCTAGAGGAAGAGAGGGAATCTAAAAGTGAGTAGCAAAGTCTGGACTTCCTGCAGCTCCAAGGAAGGGACCCTCCATGCACGCTCAACACACACACAGACACACACACACACACACACACACACACACACACACACACACACACACACACACACACACACACACATACACACATTTATGGAAGTGATACAGTGCAGAACCATAAATGTACAAAAATAATATTTTTCTCTGTCTGTCTCTATATACATTTATTTATTTATGTATGCATATATGTGTGTATATATATATATATATATATATATATGTGTGTGTGTGTGTGTGTGTGTGTGTGTGTGTGTGTGTGTGTGTGTGCATGTGTGTATTTATGCATAAACAGAAAAGAGCATTTACATCGGCACATAATTTTATGTACTGTAGGTATTAGCTTAATAATTAGTTGTATGATAATCATACAATCCAAAGGATTCAGTAAAATCTGTGTAGGCTTCTGTGACGAGCCTACTGTAATGTACCTGTGTACACAGCCATGGTTCGTCTTCAGCAGCACACCATAAATATTAATTATGATGTACTGCTGAGGGAGATCACAGTGACATGGATATTAAATCCATGTAAGCAATACTGGAGAGGGTGGCTCATACTTGTGAACTTCCCAGAAAACTTTTGGACAGTTGTTAAGTACAGCAAAATATCTTTCAGTCGTTAACATGGACTGAAAGATGAACAGCATATATTATTTCATGAAATTGCAAGTTTATTTATTTATTTATTTGTTTATTTATTATGTTTATGTGCATGTTTGTCGGGTATGGTGCATTCCACAGCTATGCTTAGTGTTGTTCACATATACAGTAGCCATCTGGTAGATATCTAAAATTAGAAACCAGATATATTCAGTTTTAATTAATTATTATTTTTCTCATGTGTTTGTTTGAGCAGAGTGGTGTGTTGCTTAGCTATGCTTAGCTGTGTGTGTGTGTATATATATATATATATATATATATATATATATATATATATATATATATATATATATATATATATATATATTGCAGACATCTCCTAGACATCTAAAAATAGAAACTGGATGTATTTAATTGTTGTAGGCCTGAGGTGCTTAGCAATGTGCAAACCCATGCAGCAAAGCTGTGCCATGCATACTGGCACCTTGCAGTATATCGGAAAATACACAAATTCTCTTTACTATCCAAGTGG
Source organism: Protopterus annectens (assembly GCF_019279795.1). Lineage (NCBI taxonomy): Eukaryota > Metazoa > Chordata > Ceratodontiformes > Protopteridae > Protopterus > Protopterus annectens. Next base: position 984,487,628 of record NC_056729.1, read on the forward strand.
CTAGATAGGTTGAGATATATATAATCTATAGTGTAGTAGGTCCTGGGCTTGAGTCCTGAACAGTCATACTTATTACATATATTCCTGTGAAAATGTGTCAGGTGGCTGAAACATTGGTTTAATTTAAAATTAAAAAAATGTTACATTTAGAAAAGCTGCTCAGTGCATAGCATTGCTTAAATATGGTCAATGGTCTATTCCCATTTGCATTGCTAAGCTGCCCTTACACTTGGTTTGTGCAAGTTTGCATGATGCTAAGCAGCGCAGCACTTTTTTGAAAGTTACAGCATGATGTGCAAGGGCAGGAGTGCAGCCTATTTAAAGGCCAATAGGAGGGGATTTCACATCATTCTTTGGAGTCTTAACTTGGCTTTGGATATGCCTAACGCTGTTGGTGAAGGAGTGTGCTTTCATGAGCAAAAGTGGGGAGTGCAGGAATCCAGAGTTTTTGTTGGACTCCTGGTTAAGAATTATGAAAACCAGCTGCTGGAGGGTGACTACCACTACCAGGGCTCAGAATTTAAGTCTGAGGCCTGGGATCATTTGACCAGGGATCTAACCAGTACTACTGGTATCCCGTGCACTGGTGAGTACTGTCACCACTACGATGACCTGAGGTGTAAGAAAAGGAGAACCTTGCATATCTGGGTCCAAGAGGCTAGGGATGGGCACATCTCCAGAGATAACGTATGTAAGTATGTTTGCCAGTAATTTAGAAATATACAAGCTGAATCTGTGCAAAATGGGTATGCATAATGATTTACTTCTCTTACCACAGCTGCAGAAGAGAGGGCTTGCAATGTCCACTCCCATGCAAGCTGCTTTGCCAGGATGAGGCAATTGTGTGGTAGGTAGTAAAACATCAAAGTAATAACTTAATCTTCTTCTGTGGGCTTTTCCCGGTTAGGGGTCACCACAGCAGATCACTGATCGCTCATGATTGGTAATGGAGTTTTACGGTGTCGAGTTGCCAGCCCGGCACCCAACCTTCCACAGAAGGCACACACACACACACACACACACACACACACACACACACACACACACACACACACACGCACTCAAGCCTAGGGCCAATTTAGTGTGTCCAATCCATCTACAGCATGTCTTTAGTATGTGGGAGGAAATTGGAGGAAACCCATGCAACCACAGGGAGGACATACAGACTCCGCACAGAAGGCACCCCAGCCAAGGATCGAACTGGAGAACCTCTTGCTGTGAGGCAGCAATGCTAACCACTGCACCACCGTGGCTGCCCAAAGTAATAACTTAATGCATAACATAATTATACAATAAAGTAATTTCAGAGTTTGCAGTCTTAACAATCAGGTATGAGATACCTGGGGCATCTTACATCTTTATTAATGTGTCACTGCATACCTGAAATGCTAAAGCAAGTTAAAACAAGTAAGGATGCAGTACTGTATAGCATAGCTACCAAACATCAGTTAATGTCATGGCCTACCCAGCTTAGGAGTCACTGTTCTGGTCTGCTCATTGCCAGAAATATGCTGTAGGTTGCAATCAATAACTGAACAGAGTATATGGGTAATTTAACAGAAGTCTTACACAGCTATCCATGGTCTACATGCCAGAGTTGAAGCAATATTATCAATAACTTTTTAAAGGTGATGGTGATTTCATAACTAATGTTTTCAAATAAAGTGCTCACTATTCCAGTATTCACCACTTTGTGTTCTAATCTGACACCAGTCAGCCGTTGCATGTACATTAATAAATAATGCACCTGTAAATATTAGAAATAAATGTAGGTCAAACCCCAGATTAAGGGTCATGCCTGTGTTTTGATCATTTTGTCTAATGAATGCTGTAGATTGCACTCAGTAAATGAACAGGCTATATCAGTAAGTTAACAGAAGTCCTGGACAGCTATCCACATGTCCAAATACCAGATTTGTTGCAACATTATCAATAAAGTTTAACAGGAGATGGTGCTTTTAGAAGTAATGTTTTCAAAAAAGTGCTCATTATTCTTGTATTCACTGCATGTGTGCTCTAATCTGACACCAGTCAACTGTCACATGTGAATAAAAGATAATGCACCAAGAAATTGCAGACATATATGCAGTGCAATACCTAGATTAAGGGTCAAGCTTGAGTTCTGATAATGTTTTCTGAAATATGCTGTAGATAGCACTCAGTAAATTAACAAGTTATATGGGTAACATAAAAGAAGTCCTAGATAGCCATACTTGTATGTAAATGTCAGATATGAATTGACATTAAGCGATAAAAATGCAAAAGGAAATGGTGCTTTGATAACTAATGTTTTTAAGTAAAGGGGTCATTATTCTTCTGGTCACTGCTTGTGGAATCCAATCTGATAACACCCACAGCTATGCATGTCTGTAAATGTATGATTTCACACAACATGTCACAAGAAACGTTTTAAAGAAGATGGTGCTTTGATAATTTGTTATATTCAAGCAAAGTGTGCATTTTTACTCTAGTCACTGCTTGTGGATTCCAATCCCATGGCAGCCAACTGAGAAATGACCAGCTGTCTAGTAGTGTAATTAGTGTACATGAACATACCTCTCAACTCTCATGATTTTTGAAGAATGTAATGACTACTGCCCCATATGTCTTGTCCTTGCTTTGCAGATATATGACATTACTTGGAATGCAATTTAATGGCAAATATGTTATCAGAACACCTTGCTACTAATGTATGAGCACACTATGTAAAACATTCCCTGTAGTTGTGCCTTTGTACCACCATTAAGTAGGGCTTGGCACATAATGTCCCATGCTAACAGGTTGAGAGCTATGTACATGAAACATCATCTATACAATATTTGCAGTCACTGTACTCACAAATTAAATCTTACATATGTAGAAGTATGTAGTAGTAGCCGGTCTAGTAATGTTGCCTGTGAAGTCACTAATTTTTTTTCTCTCTCTCACCCCACCCCTTCTCTTCTTTAATTTATTAATTATATTTATTATTATGATCTGATATTAATATATTATTTGTAACTACCTCTTATGTTGGCCTTATGTATAATTTCATATTGCTTTGCTGTGAAAATACTTTCATTTATGTTATTTATTGTCTTCCTCATTATATTCCTTTCTATTCTTTCAATTAATCATTATTATCTTCTGTTATGTCAATACTAATATTTGTTTGGTTATGTTTATTTTTACCTTATGTTTGTATTTAATTTACTACAGCATGACAAGGTAGGCCTGTTCCAGGTGATCTACCTACCTTGGCTCCCTTGGCCACAGCACTGGACCCAGCACATCTGGGCCACACCCTCTGCTGCCCCTCACTACCTGGTCCATTGGGTAGTTCTGCCTCACAGGTTGGGGGTGTACTCCCTCTGGGAGTGGAAGTAGAGGGGGTGATTATGTCACCCATGAGGAACTGCCAGGCATGGTGAATGGGCTGCTGCACTGTGCTCTTGGTGCACTTCTACGCCAGATGGAGTGCACTGTCCATCCTGGAGGGAAAGCCTTGCCCTGGGTGCCGACATCAACCACTGCCTCCACAGAAACACTGAAGGTACAGTGCTTACAGTCCCATGGGTGAGGAGTTGACTCACACTGCTACACCCCCCCTAACCAAGGTGTTCACCCCCCTCTTGTGTCACATACTAACTCTGTCTGCTCTCTTGTCTGTCTACAAAATCTTCCTCACCTTCCAAACCTACCTTCCCCACACTTACCTATGCCCCTTCCCAACATTCCAAACACACCATAAAAAAAAAAAAAAAAAAAAAAAAAAAAAAAGAAAGAAAAAATGGCACCTGTCCCAAAAAATATTGTCCCGTACATAGCTCTCCATTTCACACACATATCCACTGGACACACTTAATTTGGTCCAGTTGGCTTGACAAAGCACTTATGTTTTCCTCACCCCTCTCTTTGGGGGTGACAATCCAAATTCAGCTAAAAAATCTGTTAAAGTGCACAGCTGTTGCTGTACAAGAAATGGATAGATATGTTTCTTTCCTACATCCTTCCTACACATGCCTACCTGCTTTTCACTATGTTTTACCCATACTTCCACCCCATTTCACTACTATCATATCTCCCATTTTAAATGTTTTTTTAATTGTTTGCATGATCTGCAGCATTGCTAAACTAAGCTAAATGGTGCAAAATTGATATATGTGTGTGAAATAATATTAAGCACATTTAAAAAGCATACCTGCACCCCATTTCAAACCCAGGACCATCATATATGCAGACCACTGTATCAACCCGCCAAGCCACACAGCTGTTAACTTGCACAGGTGTTTTAAGAAAAGCATAATACTTGCCGTTTTCCCATCATTAAGCACAGGTGTTTTAAGCAAAACATAATACTTGCCATTTTCCCATCATTAAGCTTGTTTAAACAATGCTGTGCATCATGCCGCATTGCACAAATTTGATAAAGGAGTGACAGAAAAATGGGAATGTAACTTGAACTCTGGTCACTAAAAAGGTCAGACACATAATAATGGATGAAGTGAGGTCTTTAACAGCAGGTAACTGTGCAATTATAATGGATGAATTGAAGTCAATAAAAGCAGGTAACTGCATTTATATCTGCAACATTTAAAAACACACCTGTTAAAACATTAATAGAAAAATAGGTGTTTAACTGGGACACAGGTGGAGAAATGCATCCCTATAAAGCCATACACATAATAATGGATGTAAATGAGGTAACAGCATGTAAGTGTGCAATTATATATTGAAAAATACACCTGGAGTAACAGTGACTCAGTAGCTCAGTTTGTTAAATGCTTTAAAAGCATTAATTTTAGGACACATGGTCCTGGGTTCAAATCCAGTGATGTCCAGCATTTAAAATACATTTACGTGTACAACACCATTGTGAACTCTGATATGAATGACTGTCTTGTCAACTATTTATCCACCAAAACACAGATGGAATGTCTGCTTTTTAGTGATGGAAGTCAAAGGCCTGCAGATAGGAACATAGTTAACATATTCCTATTACAGCACTAGAAAGTCTATAGAGTGTCAGGTCATGCATTAATATGCATTCATAAAGGATTTTAAGTTATGTAATTCAAAGGAGGCCCAGTAATATCAGACTGCAGCACACAATGATTTGCTACTCATTTTATAGATAAGCTGAGCTGCACAAGTAACATACATGTTTGGAGGTAGTGCTAGCAACAAGGGTTGCCACCACATACATTCCAGATGACTACCATAACATAACACAATGATTGGCAGTACTCTAAATGGTTCACATAATGGTAAATGTACCCCCCTACCTTGTTCAAGGGCACAACAAACATGTTGCCATTTACTCTGTTAATGATACCTTTGGCTATCATACTTAACTTAAACACATACCTCAATTTCTTGTGGGATGGGTTCCCACAATAAGGGTCTGGCTGTAGGCCAAGGCTGCCACTGGTTGCACTGTTACTCATAAGTGCTGCACATTCTGCAGCCTCTCTCACTATGCGTATTGCCTGCAGCAGCATCAGCTGTAGCTTGTAGCACACACATGTGTATGTAATAAGTATCTACTACAAATATCTTCTTTGTGTTGATGTGGTATTTCCACCCCATCATATGAGAAAGGGGATGGATACATTAAGGCTTTATATCTCCTTCAATAGTTGCATGGGATTGCCTGATTACACTGCACATCAGCTGTATATGCTTTAATTAGCATTCCTGAATCACAGATTAGTTCAGAGTCAATCACCTGCTAATGAGAACCATCTTAAAAACCCAAACTCCTAGATAGGGAAACCATTGTCTATAAGAGTTACTTTCCATGTTGAACTCATTGTCACAACATGTATATATCTGTATCTTTCCAAAGAGGAGTACTGTACTCCATCAGGTATGTCACCATTTTGTTTTCAACATTATGCATATGTTTTAATATACTTAGGGGGAAGGGATTGCACCAGTAAGCCTTTCTTAAAACCATACCAGTGACATGCCATTGATCTGGAACAATTTAACACCTACAAAGGTTGTAGACTGCAGCAAGAGTTTAATGCTGTCTGTTAACTATGGACACAGGTCTCCTGGATGCTGCCTTTATTGGCAATTGTAATACTACACAGCTATTTTTTGGCATTGTATGATATACATATGTTATGGGGGGGGGGCTTTTCTGCTATGGTCTACACTACAAGTGGACTCCTGTGTTGGGTGTCTGATCATATGTGAGTATCTGTCATGGCAAAAGCAGGTGTAGGTCAGTATTGCCACTATCCTAGTTGCTTCCACACCCTTTGTATGATTGGCGCACTTTTGCATATGAGATGTGTAATCAAGAGAGGAATACTGATAGCCTTCCTTAATTGCTGTATCTGTACATACTGTACCCTGATGTATGTGATCCTGACATGTGTTCTAATTGTTTTGTATTTCTGGTGATAGCATGCATGCCAGATGTCAACCACCTTTCACTGAAGCAGAAAATTACCTCTTAATTGAGGCATTAAGACAACACTATCAAGTCCTGCTGTCCAGAAGGAGGGCAAATAGGCAAGATTGACAAGGCTTGTGGGATGAACTGGTCCATAGCATAAATACTGTGGGTCATCAGAATCTTACTTATGAGCAGGTACAACACCATGCCACAGCCATGATCAACTTGGCACTCAGACGGGCAGTGGGCATGGCCAGGGATCATCAGGTCACTGGTGGAGGGCCTGTAGTGGAACAGCCTCTGTTAGCCACTGAGGAATTCTTGGTGAATCTTGCAACACAGGACAGCTGTTATTTTGAAATACAAATTTGGGTTAGAAATTAATGACCTTACCTCCTACTATCTCAGCTTGTGGGTTGTACAAGTCTATAACAGTGACAGCAGTATATACAGCGTAGTATACAGTGAAACATAATACTGCAAATCATAGTAGTACAGGTATTAATGTGATGCTTTCCCCTTTATATCACAGGTGATCTGGGAGGTTGGTCTTTGTCCCCTTCACAACCTGAAGTTAGTGTCTCTTCAGATTTTGATGATGATGGTAGCCAAAGTGAGTGGGGGTTGCAGGGGCTGAATTTGTCACAGAGGTTTACTTCCCTCTTCCACCCTCATTATCACTGTACACAGTCAGTATGCCTACACATTTCCAGTCCCCGGAGGCCAAAAATATTGGACACTCGGAGGGTGGGGACATTGACTAGGGAAGTGTGGCTACTGTGGCTGCAGTGAGTGTTGACACTGGCCATCGGTAAACAACTGGCAAGGTTCCACACAAGTGGATAGATAAGGGTGCTCGTAAGAGACCTGTTGTCCCTCCACCACCTGTTGCAAGTGTCTCATTATGTGTCACTCAGAGTATGTTCCGAGCCATCATGGAGGCATGTTCCGAGAGGAACACCAGATGAATGCTCAGAGTTATGAATGCAGCACAATCTGACATCCGTGACTGCCTCCACTGGATTGCTGATACCCTGCATTGGTTGACTGATGCAGTGGAAAGTTGTTAGTCTGAGACAGATCGCACACTATCTGCCTTAGAATGCACATTGTCTGTGATGGAACATCTGGTTGGAGTTGAGCATTGGACTTGTGGAAGTAGATCAGCAACTACATCTGCTGAAAGTCAAAGTGGCCATGCAGAATCGCACTCCCGTAGTGGCAGTACATCCAGTGCTCCAGAGGGGAGTGTACTTTCCACAGCAAGACAGGGCAGGTCATGGGCTCATAGTCCTGGACAGTCCTGTGGAGGATACAGTCCCAGTAGACAGCAACCACCCTCAAGTAGTAGCCCAGCATCTGACCTTGTGCATTGAGGTGCCAGTGCAGCTCCTGGCAGAGGCAGTTTTCATGTTCAGGGGTGGAGATGATAAACTGTCAGCTCTACTATGCATAGCTCAAAGCTGTCCTTCATACATTCACATAGGACTGTAAAATTAGTAGCAAATCATTGTGTGCTGCAGTCTGATATTACTGGGCCTCCTTTGAATTACATAACTTAAAATCCTTTAGCTAACACTGAGCTTGGCTGTTTTTATGCAGACACTCACACACGACTGTCACATTCAGGTCACCTACACCACATTTGCATTTACCATCTTGTCTGCCCTCCTTTCTGACTAATGCACATACTTTCCAACCTATTGGGGAAGTCTAGGCCTTCTGCACCCCCATACAACACCCTATGCAAGTGATGATACCTGTGCCACATCCCAGTCATCATTCTCATCGATGCAGGGAAATGAAGCTATGTGTCTGATGCACAGGGGGAGTATCTAAATTAATATTTATTTGTTTCATCCATTGTTGCCTTTGATATGCTACTTGTACTGGTCAGTCACAAATATTGTATCTTACCATTTGTAATGTTTAAACCCCATTATGTTGTGTACATTACGTTGGATGCTGTTGTAATGGCTGTATAGTTACACAATGAAAGGTGTCTCATGGCACTGTTTACATTTCACTTTCAGGATTGTGTAGGGCACACCTACGTGTTCAAATCTACAATAAACCCATCAAATTCAGAGCACAGGATGGAATGACAGCAGAGAAGAAAAATGCAATCTAAAAGGTAAAACAGTATAGTTGCATGGCTCCATAGGTTCATTTGTGTATAATAGGCTAACAAAATCAAGGGAGTCTTTCATCCTAGCCATGCATCCCTAAACTCTGACAAGGTCTGACACACATGATAAGTGTAAGGAGGGTTTTGGAAGCTGAGACATGGACAAGTCAGGGTGCACAAGGTGAACCATCCACAGCTTCTCTGTGTCCATTAGAAACATATGTCCTAAATCAGTTGTCATTGTCGTGTACCCCATCCTGTTGTGTAACTTGCACATGATTTGCATTAGCATGTAACTGTGCTTCACATACATGGAGAGTCTGTTACATATTGGGTGTAGTGTCTGGGCTACATACCTGTCTGTCCAGCATGTTCTATTTATAGCACAGTCAAGGTGTAGGTGTGTAGGACAAGTAATTCTCATGCTAGTCCTTTGTTGGATATGCAGGAGGTACACAGTGGGGTCTAACACCTCCCTGCATGGCAAGCATACACTTCCCCTCCAAAGCATGTTGGAGACAGAATACACATTTTTGGGCTTGAAGCAGTCTACATGGGGCATGTTATGTACAAGGTATATTGGTTTTCTGTGGAACTTCTGTGGATGTGACAGTTGTCAGATATGCCTGGTTAGTTACATACCAAAGGGATCATTGCACTCAGTGATAGGTGTGATTTATGCCAAATACAGTGGAACAATGATTGTCTTGGATTTAAATGCCATAACTTTGTTTATAGTTTGCCAAACATAGAATGCATCTCCAAATATTACCAACCCATGACAGTCAGAGACTAGACCACTATATCTATGTGTCTGTAAGTCCATGACTTTAAGGTCAACTGTTGGAGGTGTGCATTCAATACATTAGATATCACGGGTGGTTGACTTCTCAAGGGATAGTTTTGTGCATTCCTTGACATTTACTGTTAGTCCATGGCACTGACAACAACTGATTGTCTGTGTCAGCCCATCCCGGATAACTGTTGACCCTGTGTGGGCTTCAATGACAGTTCCTAATTTGCAATCTTCTGCAAATTTAGTCAGTTAGAGACCCATGACAGTGACCATGACTGCAGAGAAGTAAATGCCTAGAAGGAAAACCTCCTACACCACCCAAACCCACATCACAAATACCTATATGTGTGGTTGTCTTTACCAGATGTATAAGTAAACACCAGACACCACAGAAACTCAAACACAAGCTCACTATACATAATCATATCTCTGCAGAACACAGTACACATAATAGCTCATGCATCACTGTCTCACCAGTCAAACAACTAAGGCAAAACAAAAAATCAAACATATTACTCATAGGTGATTACATCATGAGACACATTGATGTCTCTCACCAGGCTACATAAGGGAAAGATCATGGTCAGCTTTCTGTGAGGTGACAGTACATGACATATCACATGTACACTCAAGTCTGTCAACATCAGGTACTGTTATGACTTATGTCATAGTTCCTGTTGGCATGGACGACTTGAGACATACCTGTCTGGACTGTATGCAGAGACATGACTGGGATGACAGACGACATGTCTCAGGCAGCTATGCACTTGGCCTTGAGCTGCATTTAACCATCACGTAGAGTGATGGCTCAATACAAATGGAAAATAATTGGCTTCAATAATTGCCATAGTGTGTGGTGTCATTGTAAGGGGATCCACTATCTGTCATCCTGGGATTACCTGCTCAACAAACCTCAATGTTTTGTCAGAGATGATCTTCATCTGTCACCCCTGGGATTTTAGCTACTGGCTAAGGCTATTGCCATCCTCATAGTGCTCCTTTCAGGTGGTATCTCAAGGAAAAACTTTCCAAATAGAAAATGCCATCAACAAACAACATCACTGTTACTCTGCTAAATGCTAGGAATGTCACCACTAATCTCCAATCACTGGAAGCTGTCCCCACCTTGGAAGATACAGACATCTGTGCAGTCACAAACACCTGGGTCAAGGCTGTGGAGAGCACCACAGCCATACCAGGCTACACCTCCTTCCATATATTCAGACCTCAAACTTAAAGTGTGCAAAGTAATGAAGGCAGTGTATATACATTCATTAAGGACAAATACACATCCAGATTGGTTAGACAGTTTGATTCCCTGGAGAAACTGCAGGTGCTATTGACTGCTTGTAGGACACCTAATCAAGCCATTGCCAGCTACAGCAGCAACTGCATGAATCAGGACACCCACTGTTCTTAAATTGATCGACTTGAGTCTATCAAGATGCATCAAAACAAGATGGCTTTGGTTGACTTTAACTACCCATCAACTGGGTAGATTACTCATGCTCAAACTCACTTGCCCAGAGGTTAGTCAAATTCCTTAACTACGATGCCCTGGACCATTGGGTTGACATCCACACAAGGGGAGACAAGGTACTGGATCGGGTGCTTACCAGTTTGGGTGACCACAGTAGATCCTCCACTGTGATGTCCTGCCTGGTGAGATGTGATCACAAATTAAGTATCACACCTGACACCCCCCCCCCTTGCAGCGTATAGGTTCATAAGTTCATAGGTTCATAGGTAGGTACTAGACTATCAGCCCAAGGGCCTAAGTAATCCTAGCCAACAAGATGTCCTGGCTTATACCACCCAAGAAAGTTAATTTCCTGTGCCCCTGTCGAGCAGAGCCACATAAGTGATCCCCGGGGTGTATTTCCTATTTCCCATCCACTCATCAAGAATTTTCTTGAAGAGTGCTAATGAGGGGCTTTGCTTGACATAGATGGGTAGCTTGTTCCAAAGTATAGGAATTCTCTGGGACGGAATGTATCCCTCCAGCATGTCCTGTTTATTGTGGTGTCAAGATTTAGGTCCCTAGAGCGTGTAGCTCGGAGGGATTGGGATTTCTTTAGGTGTAGCATGTCCAGCAGCACTGGGTTTAACATAGCTTTATATGTTAGGCAGAGATCTCCTCGGGGTATGCGATATGCTACAGAGTAAAGCTTTTTTGAGACGGTTAGTGTAGGGCATCTGTTTGAGGCCATTAATCCTCTTTGTGAGTTACTCCTTGGCCTTTCCACCTGCTGCAGATGTCTTGTGAGGTACATTCCAAAAGGGGTATTGCACTCTATAATGGGTTTAAAGAGTGCCGAGTAGAGGGGAACAATGACCTCTTTTTTCCTGGATGAGAACCTTTTTGTGATGAGGTGTGCCACATAGAAGGATTTCCTGACTACTGTGGAGATGTGATTATCAAAGGAGAGACTGCTGTCCACCTGGGTTCCAAGGTCTCTTATCACACATTCAGCATTAAGTAGACTGCCGTTTATGTGGTAGTTCATGGGTACAGAGCTTTTACCAAAGGGGATGACAGTGCACTTTTTGACACTGAGCTTCAGGCCATACCTCTGACATCAAGCATCTGTCTCAGTGAGGCCCTTCTGTAGGGTGTTCACATCATTTGGGGACTCGACTAAGGCTCCTAGTTTGCAGTCTTCTGTGAACTTCATTAGCCAGAGGCCTTTTGTCTTAGCCTGTACTTCAGAGAGGTAGATATCAAACAGGAGAGGTCCCAGGACTGAACCCTGTGGTACTCCACTTGTCACTGGTTTGAAGTCAGATTTGGAGTCTGAAACTTTTACAGTGTGTGTTCTGTCAGTGAGCCAATTGGCAACCCATCTTGTGATGTAGGGATTTATACCTAGTTTAGTGAGTTTAGCTATAATTCCTGAATGGGGGATGGTGTTGAAAGCCTTGGCGAGGTCAAGATAGGCAGTGTGAACCACCTTACCTTCTTCTATGGCTTTAGTGACTGCCTCAAAGAAGTCGATCAGGTTCAGAAAGCATAATCTGCCTTTCACAAACCCAAACTGGGTGGGGTCAAGAGTTTGGAGATTACCAATGTCTTTGTTTATGAGTTCCATGATGATACGTTCCATGGCTTTGCAGACCAGGCTCATCAGGCTAATAGGGCGATAGTTCCCAGGATCAGTGGTGGCCCCCCCTTTGTGGAGTGGGATAACTGTTGCTGTTTGCCATTCAGTGGGCACAAAGCCTGATGTGAGACTATAATTGAACATGGTGCTTAGGTGGACAGCCAGTTCATTCTGAAGTTTGTGGAAAACGCAGCCTGGAATGTTGTCCAGTCCCATGGATGCTGTGTTTTTGGTTTTAAAGAGTGCAGCTTTTACCTGCATAGATGTGATTACAGGGACTCTGCATTCTTCCTGTATAGATAAGGGCCCTTTAGGGGGTGAAAGGGGGGTAAAGTTAGCACTGAACCTATTTGCCAGGATGTTGGCAATATCAGTTGGTTCTGTAATTTATGTGCTGTTGTGCTGTAACTCAGAGCAGATCTGGGTGTTGCCATTGAGATTCTTGACATAGCTATAAAATGCTTTGTGGTTGCCCTTAGAATCAGTGGTGATTTTGTTTTCATAGCTAGCTTTGGAGGATCTTATAAGGGATCTCAGCTTCTTATTGACGCTGACCAGGGAACTCCCCCACTCATGGGATTTTACTCTCTTTTGCAACAGTTTCTTCCTTCTGTTGTAGAGTTTGTTTATGGTAGGGGACAATCAGATCAGCTTCCTTTTTTTGGAGGATAGCGTTTTGGTTCTGTTTGGGGTAGCACAATCCATGCACTTGTATAAGTGCTTATAGAGTGCACTTGTGTAGGATTCAGCAGTCATAACTGTATTGTCCATCTACATGGGTGTCATGAATTCATCACTTCTATCTTAAAAAGCATGAAGTTGGCTTTGGATATATTTTTACCATGGTTTCCTTAATGGTGCGTGGGGGGGGGTGTGGCTATCTACGGTGATTAGCTCATGGTTGGATCTGACCAATGAGGATTTGACTTCAGGTGAGGAACACCCATCATTCATGTTGGTAATGACTAGGTCTAGGATATTGTTGCCCCTGGAGGGGGTGTGGATAGGTTGATCCAGGCCATTGGAATTTATGAATTCCAGAAAGCACTGAGCAAAGGAGTTTGTACATGAGTAGTTTTCCCAGTTAATGCTGGGGTAGTTGAAATCACCCATTATTAGGGTGTTTTATTGCACCCTAATATTTTCCAGTATATCAAGAAAAGAGGAGTGGGAATCCTGGGGTGTGGTTTGGGATCTGTAGCAAGCTACAATTTGGATTGCAGTTTTGTCCAGAGTTAGTTGCACTTGGATAACCTCAGATTCATTATGCTGCGCAACTAGCCTGGAGGTGTGGATATCCTTAATGAATATGGACACACTTATGCCTTTGGTGTTCTGGTCCAGGTTAGATGGCTGAAAAGTGTGGTATGAGTTATAGCCTGGTAATGCAGGGGTGCTCTCTCGATCCCTGAACCAGGTCTCAGTCACTGCACAGATATCGATGTTCTCCATTTTAAGGAGTGCCTCGAGTGAGTGCATTTTGAGATTTAGACTTCTAGCATTGAGTGGCATTACCCTCAGTTTTTGTTTGCCTGTTCCTGTTACGGTGGTGAATTTGCAATTTGAACCTTGCCTAAAAAAGGCACTATATGTGTGGCAAGACCCTTAGCCAGTATCCGGAATCCCAGTGGTGACAGATGCAGGCCATCTCTGGCAAAGCATCGTGGTCTGTCGACCAAGTTGTCCCAGGCAGACAGATACTGGATCCACTTAGAATGACACCAGAAGCTTAGCCAATTGTTGAAGTCAATAATTTGGTCCTTGTACTGTGGTATCATTCTGGGTGATGGCAGGATGCTAATCAGGGCCAGGGTCATACCTGCCTGGGCTACAAGATCGGAGAGCTCTTCCATGTCTCTTTTCATGTAGTCCAGGGAGGTATGTCTCAGGTCATTCACACCAATATGGACAATGGCAGAGTCATATTTGTACTTGTTGTGGAGAGACCTGACTGCGTGGGTTATGTGATGTGTCCTGGCACCTGACAGGCAGCTGACAGTAACCTTCCCCTTGTTTAGCCTGGTGAGTGGGACATCAGTGTGCCTGACTATAGAGTCACCTATGACTAGTGTGTTGGGTATGTTGTTTTTCCTTATGGATTATGGTTTATTGCACAATGTCTGTGGGCTATGTGTCATTTGGGTTGTGTTGAGGGGTGTAGGTTTCTTGCATTTCTGCTTTGAATGTCTCTGTTGCTTGAGCAGATTATTATTGAGAGCCTCTGTGAATGTTTTTGTGTTTCTATGTGTGGATTTTTGTGGTGTAGGTTTAGTGGGACTATGTGATGAGTGTGATGTGGTGCAAGTGTTTAACTTCTCCTGACGGTCAAGTTCAGTCTTGGTTAGAGAGAGCTTTACCTCCAGTTTGGCTAGAGAAGTGCATCTCTCACAGGTTGCTACATTGCACCAGGATGCCCAGATTCATCTGATAGACAGGAGAGAACACTGGGAGCTGACCCTTGAACATGCCAGAATAAAAAACTACTTTCCTCTAGACAAGTGAAGAAAGTGAATTTAAGAGCTATTTTTCTCTAAGCAAGTGAGAAAAGTAAGTAAAAAAAAACTGTTTCCTCTAGGCAAAGAGGAAGGTTGAGTGATGTAGTAATTTGTAGCTTATTTAGTGCTAACAACAAGTTTTGAACAATTGCTGAGCATGAATTAGCAAATTCAAGTGCTAAAACTAAGAATCTGTACGTGGATCTTGTGGTAGATAGTCTACCTAGCACTTACCACTCCCACTGATAAGCTAGAAGGCTCCCCTCCAACACAGAATGACTTGGGGGGCTCAGAAGCTTACAAACAGTCCTGGGTACAGCAAATCTATATCTGGACTAGACTAGTTACAGGAAAGGTAGGAAACCAGCACAAATGCAGGCTTTTAACACAGAAAGTTGCAAGAGATGGAAAAACTGGCAAACAGCCAATAAACTATCATTTCTGGGCCAGAAACCACTCTTGTGGTAGATAGGCTACCTAGTGCTTACCACTCCCACTGATAAGCTAGAAGGCTTCCCTCTAACACAAAAAGGCTTTTCGGGCTCAGAAGCTAACAAACAGTCCTGGTTACAGCAAATCTGTATCTTGACTAGACTAGTTACAGGAAAGGTAGGAACAAGCTTAATTTTTTTTTTTGAAAGTGGAAAGGGAGAAAGGAGAACCAGAAGATAATTCAAAGTTAAGGACCTAAGTGGCTTGCCCTTCACAAATGCTCTTTCTGAATAGAGTTGGGCAGAGCTGAACACATGGGACTGGTAGGAGTGTCTGAAGTCAAAATATGATCTCACTGTACTCAATTGAGTGAGCAAATGAGATAAACCTACGAGGAGTGTTCAAACACAAATGTACAGGGGGGGGGGGTAATTCCAAAGCCGCCAACTGCAGAGAGAGAGAAAGAGACCACAGTATTCTATGAAACAATTAAATAGAAAAATAAATAACTACAGAGAGACACAGACCACAATATTCAATGAAGAAATTAAGTAGACAGAAAAATAAAATGCCGTACAATCTTTAACACTGCAAGTTTGTACTTAACTCAGCTAGTAATGCAGTTGATTGTAAGTATGTAGCAGAAGCCAAACAACTCAGAAATTGAGCAGTAATAAATTCAAAGATATGTGACTAACACTTATAAATATAGAGAAACCCTGTAGGCTAAGAGTTTAACAAAGCAGATTATAACCTCCTATGGGATGGTAGAAACAGCTTAACTGTACCACCACCACTCTAAGATGGACCAGTCAACTATGACGAGCTCTACACCATTGCTTTATGCAAGCACCTGTACAACTGCATTGAATCACCTGTACCTGGCAGGGGCAAAACAAGCTTCTTATACCACAGCAAACCTGCCTGGTGGACAACTGTAATTAGCAGGATTTACAATAAGATGTAGACATTGGTATCTCACAGTGGGAGGGAGCTCTCCTAAAATGGTGTCACTCCCTCCTTAGCTTAAACAAGCAAATATGTGTTGTTATGAAACAAAGTATGGGACAAAATTAGCCTCCTTCACAAAGCACAACCCACAAGACATTGTGTAGTTACATGTGTAATGTAAAAGGAAAGGCCCACATTGTTGACAAACTCATACTTAATGATACCACATATAATGATCCTGTAGACATAGCTAACCTGTTGTCTGACAGGTTCTGTGACAACTGCACTCCCCTGTCCCCATCACACATATACCATGACATCCCTACAACATCTTGCATACCTTAAATCTCTAAAACGCAGGTAGTAAATGACCTCTTTAAGGTGATAATACAGCATCTATTGCATCTGCTAGCATCCCAGGCTGCATCCTACATGGTATCCAACATGGATTACTAACACCATTGCAAACTCTTTGCAAACATAGTGTAACCACCAGCTGCATTCCAGCTAACTGGAAGTCAGCCACAGTTATCCCCTTGCACAGAGGTGGTGCATCCACTGACCATGGGAACTATAGACTTGTTAGTCCGACTAGCCATATCTGTAAGGCTATGAGAAATTCGTAATGACTGTATCAACAAAGATATAGGTGATGTAAAAACACTTGACCCTATACTGTTTGGATCTGTGAAAGGGAGATCATGTCTGCAAAATCTAGTGGACATCTATAAAGCAGTCACCAATGACCTGGATGGGGGACATCTGTGCATACAACCAGCTGGACTTAGCTAAGTTGTTTGACACTATCCCCCACTCAGGCATCATTGACAAACCCACCAAAGCTAGTATCAACAGTAATATCATTAGAGGGGTCACTAACTGGCTCACTGAAAGCACTCATATAGTCAGAATATAGATGTCCATCTCCAATAGCAGAGCTGTAACCATTGGAGTTCCACAGTGTTCAGTCCTGGGTCCTCTAAGGTTTGGAATCCATTTATCCAACATATAAACATAACTTGAATGTCTGTGGCTGACAAGGTTTGCTGATGCCTGCAAACTGGGAGCAGTCATAAACTCTCCAAATTATGTCAACATCCTACAAGAGGGTCATACATAACCAAACGATTGTTGACACAATCAATAGCAACACCTTAAGTACATACTCAGGCGTGAGAGACCTGGGCTCACAGACATATGCACACAGGTTTACACCTACCTTACCTTAGATCACCATGTCTTCACAGTGGTAAGAAGGGCATTAAATCTTACTCATGTTATAACTGAGGACACTGTCAGTTGAATATGAAGTAGTTGTAACCTCCATGTACTCTTCCCTCATCAGGCCAATGTTTGACTGCAATGGTCATTTTGTTATAGGTTCATAGGTGTTTACTAGGCTAACAACATAAGGGACTTTTTAAGCTTAGCCATGCATCCCAAATATCTGACAAGTTCTGATACCCTTGATAAGTGTAAGCATGGGCCTGGGAGATGGACCATTTACAGGTTACCTGTGTCCATTAAAGACATAGATGCCAAACCAGGGATGAAGTCCTGGTTTCCCATCCAATTGTCCAAGCTGCACTTGAATTGGGTTTGGGAGGAACTCTGCTTCACTTGGATGTGGAGCCTCTTCCAGAGACGGGGTAGTCTCTGGGATACATAGCTCTCTAGTAGGTCCTATTTATATCACAGGTGAGGTTTAAGTCTTTAGAATGGGTAATTCTGGTGCTGTTTGTTTTGTGGATATGCAGGAGATCCATCAGAGTGGGGTCTGATAATGTTCTGTATGCCAGGCACAGATCTCCCTTCAAATGTCTGTAGGAGACAGAATACAGGGATAGGGCCTTGAGGCAGTTTGCATAAGACATTTTACTTACTCTTTGTATTCTTTTAGTGAGGAACATCTTTGGGTGTTCCATTTGCTAGATGTGCCTGGTTAGGTATATACCAAAGGGGGCATTGTACTCAATGATAGGTCTGATGAATGCTAGGTGCAGTGGAACAATGACTTCCTTGGATTTAGATGCCATACCTTTGTTTATAAGTTGCACAACATGGAATGATTTCCTCACCACTGTAGACACTTGATGGTCAAAGGCTAGATAACTAACTATGTATGTCCCTAAGTCCCTGACTACTGGGTCAAATCTAAGGGGTGTGTTGTCAATATGATAGTTACCAGGGATGAATGACTTCCCAAAGGATATTATTATGCATTTCTTGGCATTTAGTTTTAGTCCATGGCTCTGACAGCAGTTA